>NC_133329.1:17452710-17609938 GCF_042186555.1 Aquarana catesbeiana | reverse complement strand
GAGAGTGGTATATTTGGGCTATGTACTGGACTCCAGATTAATGAAAGATGGAAGAAAAGAACGAAAGAATCACATAGGCAGTAACCTCCCTAAGAGAAACCACGCCATAACAATCAGACAAGGAATGGCCCTACTAGGGCTGATGACGTCTTCTATTCCAGCTATCACCTGGGCACAGATCCACATGAGACCTCTACAGAACTACATTCTGTCCCAATGGGATGGCAGCCACTCATCCCTAGACAGGTACATTCCGATTCCGACCTCCGTCAAACGCTCCAATGGTGACTCAATCCGCTTCGATACATCCTAAGGCACAAATGGGCTCAATCCAATCAGGATCACCACCGATGCAAGCGTCCTAGGCTGGGGAGCACACATGGAGGGCCTCTGCTCACAGGGAAAATGGACCTCCAAATGGTCCCAAGCCTCCTCAAACAGGAGAGAGCTGAAAGCCGTGGGGGAAGCATTAAAAGCGTTCAAACCAGTGATACAGGGGAGAGACGTAAAGGTGCAATCGACAACACCACGACTGGCATACCTAAACAGGCAAGGTGGGACAAAGTCCCGAAGCTTGATGAAGCTGAGGGAGACTATCCTACTATGGGCAGAATCAAACATAAAGTCAATATCAGGTATTCATCTGAAAGGAACAGACCATACACTGGCAGACTTCCTGAGCCGGAAAAATCATAAAACAGACGGAGTGGTCACTGAACCAAACAATCTTTGCACAAATCACTCAAAAGTGGGGAGTATCCGAGGTAGATCTATTCGCCTCCAGAGCGAATACAAAATCTCCAACATTCTTCTCGCTGGACCCCTCAGATGGCGACAGCGGAGTAGATGCCTTCAACCAAAGCTGGGGATTGCGACTATGCTATACATTCCCTCAAACTGCTATAATACCAAGGGTAATTAAAAAAAATAAAGGCAGAGAGAGCAACAGTGATATTAATAGCACCGCACTGTTCCAAAAGGGCATGGTTCAGCCACTTGAAAAACCTCAGCATCCAACCTCAGCTGACACTGACGGACCGGCCAGATCTCCTGTCACAGGGCCCAATCAACCACCCGAATCACCGAATCCTGAAGCTTTCGGCTTGGTTACTGAAAGGGTAAGACTTCAGAACAAAGGACTGTCAGACAAGGTAATCAATACCATCTTAAACTGCAGGAAGCCCTTGACTAGGGCAATCTACGAGAAAGTGAGGAAAAAGTTTGTCTCTTGGAACAGAAACAAACCAATTTCCAACAGAGGAATAATCCCAACAATCCTGGATTTCCTACAAGATGGAGCAGACAAAAATATTTCCCCAGGCACGCTAAAGGTACAAGTTGCAGCACTGTCCTCGTTCATGGACAACAGACTAGCAGAGGACCCGCTGATAAAGCGATTCCTAATGTCGCTTAAAAGAGCTAGATCAGTCAAAATGAATAGAACCCCCAACTTGGGACATGGCCACAGTGCTTAGAGGATTTCTTTCTCCTCCATTTGAACCAGTGGAAGATAGCTCAGACAAAAACCTCACTCTAAAGACTGCACTTCTTGTGGCCCTAGTATCAGCCAGAAGAGAGTAAAATCCAAGCTCTGTCTATAATGGAACCATACTGCCTAATACAATTAGACAAAATTAATTCTCTCTCCAGACCCGGCCTTTCTACCCAAGGTCTCCTCGACCTTCCATAGAACCCAAAATATCATCATACCTTCGCTTCCAAAAACTATGACTAGCAAAAGAAGAGACACTTACAACAAACTCAATGTAAGAAAAACACTCCATAACATACTTTGAAAGAACGAAGGAGTGGCGAAGAACGACCTCCCTTTTTGTCCTTTACCCAGGAGTCAACAAAGGAAACAGGCTTCCAAGAATACCATCAGCAGATGGATAAGAATTGCCATTCAGACGACCTATGAGGCACAAAACCTCACTCCGCCAAACGGGATCAGAGCACACCCAACTGGAGCCTGGGCAACTCCTGAGCAGATCTGCAGGGCAGAGACATGGTCGAGCTTCAGTACCTTCGCAAAGCACTGCCGTATAGACCAGCTGTCTTACCAAGACCAGGCATTTGGTCGCAAGGTGCTCCAGTCTCTATCCCCACCCTAGTAAGTATTGCTTGATACATCCTCTCAGATGCTGCCCTGGAAGACGATTCCAGAAAATAGTTAGGTACCTTGTAACTCTTTTTCTAAGAAGTCTTCCAGGGCAGCACTGGTTCCCACCCTTGAAACGACAAATACCAGGTACAACGGGGGAGCTTTTCAACTAACTGAGATTTCCTTTGGTGCTTTAATACAACTGAGGCACGCAGGTAAGACTGTGAAATTTATAATGGTGGACTAATGTGTTTCCTCTTTCAGGGAGGAGGAGCCTATCTCTCAGATGCTGCCCTGGAAGACTTCTTAAAAAAAGTTACCAGGTACATAACTCTATAAATTTTTTTTTTTTTTTTTTTTTTTTCCAAAAATGTAACTGTTTTTATGTTAAATTTTTGTCTCTGCAGCCCCCCCTACAGGACACAGGCATGGGGCGTCTCTGCACTCTGTCTGAGCCAGTGTCCATTTCTGCAGCCGTGGAACGCATCAAACGTTACTTGAGAGTGGGTGACCTCCGTCTGGCACTGGAAGAGGGAAGGCTCTAGGTGAGCGCTCGCCTTCTTCTTCTCCATTATGGTCTATACCTTCTCTCCTCTTCACTGATGACCCTTACCTTCTCCTTTTTCCTTCTCTGATAACCTTTACCTTGTTCTATCTTCCTCCAACGTGACCCATACCTTATGCTCTTTTTCCATTATGACCTTTACCTTATCCTCTTCTTCTCTTCTCTTCCTCCTCCATGATGACCCTTACCCTGTCCTCCTCCGTGATGATGCTTACGTTTTACTCTTGTCCTCAGTGATGACCCTTACCTTCTACTCTCGTCTTCAGTGATGACCCTTACCTTCTACTCTCTTCCTCCGTGATGACCCTTACCTTCTACTCTCTTCCTCCGTGATGACCCTTACCTTCTACTCTCTTCCTCCGTGATGACCCTTACCTTCTACTCTCTTCCTCCGTGATGACCCTTACCTTCTACTCTCTTCCTCCGTGATGACCCTTACCTCTACTCTCTTCCTTCTTCATGACCCTAGTTCTGTCCTCCATGATGACCCTTACCTTCTACTTTCTTCCTTCTTCATGACCCTAGTTCTGTCCTTCATCATGACCCTTACCTTCTTCTCTCTTCCTCCCAGGATGAACCTTACCTTTAGCCTCTACTTCTCCATGATGACCATTATTTTCTTCTTTCCTCCTCTTCTCCTCTATGATGACCCCTGCCTTCTCCTCGACACCTTTTAGATATCTGTTACCCTTTTCCTCTCCCCCTCCATGATTCCATGATGACTCTTACCTTCTCCTCTCCTTCTCCGTGATGACCCTTACCTTCTCTACTCCTGCATGATGACCTCTTACTTTCTCCTTGATAACGCTTACATTTTTCCTCTCCTCGTCTATGATGACCCTTACCTTCTTCTCTCTTCCTCCAGAATGACCTTTACCTTTATCCTCTACTTCTCCATGATAACCTTACCTTCTCCTCTTCTCATCCATGATGACACTTAGCTTCTCTTCTCCTCCACGATGATGTTTCTCTTCTCTATGGTGATGCTGATCTCTTCTCCTCCATGATGACTCTCATCTTCCCTTCTCCATGATGATGCTCATCTTCTATTCTCCTTCTCCATAATGACCCTTGCCTTCTCCTCTACTCCTCCATGATGACCCTTTCCTTCTCCTTGATATTGCTTACCTTTTCCTTTCCTCGTCCATGATGACCTCTTACCTTCTTCTCTCCTCCATGGTGATCCTTACCTTCTCTTCTCCTCCATGATGACACTTGCCTTCTCTTCTCCTCCATGACGATGCTTAGCTTCTCTTCCATGATGACGCTTATCTTCTCCTCCTTCATGATTACGCTCATCTCTTCTCCTTCTCTTTGAAGACCCTTAGCCTTTCTTTCGCCTCCCTTCTTTCGCCTCCCTTCTTTCGCCTCCCTTCTTTCGCCTCCCTTCTTTCGCCTCCCTTCTTTCGCCTCCCTTCTTTCGCCTCCCTTCTTTCGCCTCCCTTCTTTCGCCTCCCTTCTTTCGCCTCCCTTCTTTCGCCTCCCTTCTTTCGCCTCCCTTCTTTCGCCTCCCTTCTTTCAGAATGACATGCTTTATGTCTCTCTGCCCCTTAGGATCCTTATTTCTCCTTCTTGATTAGTATTAAAGCGTATAACAGTATACGGTTCTTCTACTCCCAGAATCCTGCATTAGT
Source organism: Aquarana catesbeiana (assembly GCF_042186555.1). NCBI lineage: Eukaryota > Metazoa > Chordata > Amphibia > Anura > Ranidae > Aquarana > Aquarana catesbeiana. The sequence continues at coordinate 17,605,635 of NC_133329.1, read as the reverse complement.
GTGATGGCCGTGTGTGCCGGCTCAGGAAGCAGCATCCTCAGCGGAGTCCCTGCTGATCTCTACCTGACAGGTAAGGTGCTCTGTATGTGAAACATATTCCTAAGCACTTAGTCCTGCTATCCTGTAAGAGGAACCGGTGTTCTTTTCTAATGGTGTTTGTGTGTGTGTACAGTGCCTTGAAAAAGTATTCATACCCCTTGAATTTCTCCACATTTTCATGTTACCAAAAATGTAAATGTATTTTATTGGGATTTTATGTGACAGATTAACACAAACTGGCACATAATTGTGAAGTGGAAGGAAAATTGATAAACAATTTTCAATATATTATTTTTTTTATTTTTTTTTTTTTTTTACAAATAAGTGAAAAGTGTGTGGGGTACATTTTGTATAGCACCCACCTGAGTCAATACTTTGTAGAACCACCTTTTCTCTGCAATTACAGCTGCAAGTCTTTTTGGGGATGTCTCTACCAGCTTTGCACATCAAGAAGACATTTTTTGCCCATTCTTCTTTGTCACAGATTCTCAATGTGATTTAGGTCTGGACTGTGATTGGGCCATTCTAACACATGAATATGCTTTGATCTAATCCATTCTATTGTAGCTCTGGCTGTATGTTTCGGGTCGTTGTCCTGCCGGAAGGTGAACCTCCGCCCCAGTCAAGTTTTTTGCAGACTCTAACAGGTTTTCTTCTAAGATTGCCCTGCATTTGGCTCCACCCATCTTCTAATCAACTCTGACCAGCTTCTCTGTCCCTGCTGAAGAAAAGCATCCCCACCACATGATGCTGCCACCACCATGTTTCACGGTGGGGATGGTGTGTTCAGGGTGATGTACAGTGTTAGTTTCCCCCACACATAGCGTTTTGCTTTTCAGGCCAAAAAGTAAAATGTTGGTCTCATCTGACCAGATCACCTTCTTCCACATGTTTGCTGTGTCCCCCACATGGCTTCTCACAAACTACAAACAGGACTTCTTATGACTTTCTTTCAACAATGTCTTTCTTCTTGTCACTCTTCCATAAAGGCCAGATCTGTGGAGAACACGACTAATAGTTGTCCTGTGGACAGATTCTCCCACCTGAGCTGTGGATCTCTGCAGCTCCTCCAGAGTTACCATGGACCTCTTGGCTCTTCTCTGATGAATGTTCTCCTTGCCCGGCCGGTCAGTTTAGGTGGACGGCCATGTCTTGGTAGGTTTGCAGTTGTGCCATACTCTTTCCATTTTCGGATGATGGATTGAACAGAGCTCCGTGAGATGGTCAAAGCTTGGGAGATTTTTTATTTTTTTTTTTTTTTTTTTATAACCTAACCCTGCTTTATACTTCTCCACAACTTTATCCCTGACCTGTATGGTGTGTTCCTTGGCCTTCATGATGCTGTTTGTTTACTAAGATTCACAAACAAACCTCTGAGGGCTTCACAGAAAAGCTGTATTTATACTGAGATTAAATTATACACAGGTGGACTCTATTTTCTAATTAGGGGACTTCTGAAGGCAATTGGTTCCACTAGATTTTAGTTTTTTAGTTAGGGGTATCAAAGTAAAGGGGACTGAATACAAATACACACACACACACACACACACACACACACACACACACACACACACACACACACACACACACACACACACACACACACACACACACACACACTTTTCACATATTTATTTGTAAAAAGAATTTGAAAACCATTTATCGCTGCAAAATACTTTAAACATGACACGTCCAAATTGCAGAAAAACCTGTATTGCTGGAAGTACGATGTCTACCCATCTCCATCATTGTGTCTTCTACTACAGTACAGGTTTTCTTTCTCCTTTTTCTCTTTTTCTCTTTTTTTTCTCTTTTTCTCTTTTTTTCTCTTTTTCTCTTTTTCTCTTTTTCTCTTTTTCTCTTTTTCTCTTTTTCTCTTTTTCTCTTTTTCTCTTTTTCTCTTTTTCTCTTTTTCTCTTTTTCTCTTTTTCTCTTTTTTTCTCTTTTTTTCTTTTGTTATTGCTAGATTCCATTGTGATCATTTGTTTCCACTTTACTTCTCTTCACAATCTTTGTACCTTAATGCCTATACTGTTCTTTGGACTTTCCCATTTTGAGCCATGCCCATACCTTGCCATGATCAGACATGGGGTGTCCCCAGTACTCTCTCTATTGCACCCCTATAAAAGCTGAGGAGGACGTCTTTTTTTCCTCCTTTTTGTAAGTCTGCCTGTCCTCAAAAAAAAAAAAAAAAAAAAAAAAGTTGTCATCGTGCCTTCCCAACCAAGCTGGATATATCTGTGCTGTCCATAAGGACTTGTGTAATATTTGTTCCCATAAGTCTCCAATTATTCACCCACTCAAACTTTGTCTGTCTCCCTCCCGGCAGGTGAAATGTCCCATCATGAAGTGCTGGACGCGGTGGCGGAGGGTCACACCGTCATCCTGTGCGAACACAGCAATTCAGAGCGGGGGTATCTGAAGGAGTTCCGGAGGCAGATTGAGAAGAGACTGGAGGGAAAGGTGGACGTGGTGGTGTCCGCGAAAGACCACGACCCCATGCTAGTAATTTGAGGAACAAGAAGACCGCGACCCCCTGCTAATGGTTTGAGGAACAACAAGAAGACCGCGACACCCCCCCGCTGGTGGTTTGAGGAACAACAATAAGACTGCAGGTTGTGTAAGGAACGGTGGGAAAAAAAAAAACAGGACCACTGCAGGTGATATGAGGAACGGCAATAAGACCAGGAACCTTTGCTGGTTGTGTGAGGAACAGCAGACGGTTATGTATTATGACAATAAACCTGGCAGATTTCTGAGCATCTTTGTGTGTTTATTTAGGATCTTTCCCAAAATTCTCATCCCCCTGCTAACACGATTGGCTCATTCATTCTCCCCAAATACATTCAGAGCTTGTGTTGATATCATACCTGGTCAATGCCCCTGAGAGCTGGAAATCACTAAAGTAGACAGTACTGCTAATACAATGCTACTACACTGATCTCCACTGTCTTCCAGGTCTCGTGTTGATTGGCCGGGCTCATGCATTGTCAGCACAGGAGGTTGGCCTCTCAGCACAGATGCTCTTCAGAGATCTCTTTGTTTTTTTCTGAATGAATGCAAAGCTTTCTCTGATTTGACAAAGAGGAGAGTGGCGGAGCGGGGATGTCAGACTCTGATGTGATGGGCACGCTGATGTAAAGGGGGGGGGGGGGGCTCTTATGGGAACTCTGATCTATGGGAGGCTCCTAAGGCAGACTTTAATGAAAGGCGGGGGAGCTCCTGAAGTTGACTTTGATGTAAGGGGGGGCTCTAAAAGGGCCCTAAAATAAAAGGGGACTCCTAGGGTGGACTTGATGTAAGGTGGGGGCTCTGGTGGAGAACCTGATTTAAAGTGGGGTTCCACTCAAAAAACAAATACCTGGAAAAATTCTAAAAAAAAAAAAACATTTGGATATATATTTTTTTTTTTTTTTTTCCACTTACCTCTAAATGCCTGTTGCTAGGGGGTCCCTTGTAGTCTGCCTGTTCCTTTGCCTGGGCTGGTGACATCACTTCCCCCTCGGCACAGGAAGGGCTCCGCTCTGCTCCCCCCCTCCTGTCAATCATCTAGGACCCATTACAGGTCCCAGGTGATTGAGCGGCCAATCGCGGCGCCGCTCGCACATGCCACAGCCCGGCGCCCACAGTTGAAATGCCGACGAGCTGAGGGGGGGGATGAGCGGGGCTTCGATTCCCCCGCATCACTGGACCCTGGGACAGGTAAGTGTCCAATTAAAAGTCAGCAGCTGCAGTATTTGTAGCTGCTGACTTTTAAATTTTTTTTTTTTTTTTTTTTTTGACACCCCCCCCTGGGTGGAACTCCTCTTTAAGGATGGTCTCTTATGGGGACTCTGATGTAAGAGGGGCCTCCTAGGGTCAACTTTGATGTAAGGGAGGGGGGGGTTCTGATGGGGACCGTGATGTAAGGAGGGGCTCTTATGGGAACTTTGATGTAAGGAGTGGCTCTGATGGTGACCCTGATGTTAGAGAGGACTCCTTACATCAAAGTTGACCCTAGGAGTCCCCTCTTACATCATGGTCCCCATCGGAGGCCCTCCTCAGGTCGTGTGGTCGCCCATCGGAGGCCCTCCTCAGGTCGTGTGGTCGCCCATCGGAGGCCCTCCTCAGGTCGTGTGGTCGCCCATCGGAGGCCCTCCTCAGGTCGTGTGGTCGCCCATCGGAGGCCCTCCTCACATCACAGTTGAGAGAAAAACAAAGCAACAGACGCCTCTTAGTAAGACTGTTGTTTAAATTTAATAGCCAAATGCATTAAAACACTCAAAACGCTCACATGTAGATATCAGTTGTAGAGCACAGGGGGGAGTCCAGTGTAGACACATCCGGTTTCTGCATCAGGATGGTGCTGTGTTTTCTTTGCCCATGCATCCGGCGTCCTGTTCCACAGGATACCTCCGGTATTCGGGCGGGATCCAAAGCGAGGCTGGGAGCGCGGTCGGACAATCGCAGAGAGGGCCGTAGTGCAGAGCTCAATGAAGTGACCGTACTGCCGTGAAGCGACGCGTTTCTGAGCGTGCGCACCAAGGGGGATCCATGAGGTGCGCGCTCCTTTCTCAAGCTTGAGGGGACTGACTGGAGAAGGAGAGAGAAGAGCGAGAGATCGCTGTTCCTGATTACTGGTAACAGACGATCACACTGTGCTCCCCTGATAGAGCGGAGATCTGTCTGTTTACATTGACGGATCCCCGTTCTGTCTCAGGAGCCGCACCCCCTATACCTTTAAAAGCGGCCGACGTACAACTACAGCGGTTAGCGCAGCCGCACAAACCTGCCGCCATATAATGATGTCGGCAAGAGGTTAAAAAAGAGGTCAGCTTTTGTTTTGGCCAAGTGCTTCCTGAATTTTCGGTTTCGGCACTGAAAATTTCCATTTGGTGCCCCTTAATAATATAAATAATAGAATAACTACATGTGATAAACATAACTTGCATATCTTTAGAACTATAGGGAAAACATTATTTTTTTTTTCATAATAAAGTAATGAAGGGTTATAACCCCTGTCACCTTTTTGGCTGTCCCCCATTGGAAGGTTTATACCTTTTATTCCTGTCCTGGTGACAACCCAAAATTTGGGATTTTGTTTTACTTTTGATGGTACGGGTAAAACAGAACACACAGAGAGGGCGGCGTAATCTCTGTAACGGGGGGGGGGGGCACAGACGGCAATAAAAACCTGACAGGGATTCTAATCCTTCTCCACTCCATCCAAAACTACTAAAGTTTTGACTTTATGTGTTTATTTAACCCCTTCAGGCCACTCACAGCACTGCAGGGGTTAAATGCTTATTTTGCTTAAACGGAGTGCCCTCTGACCTCCTCATTGTGTAAGAGGTGCTGGATATTTGGTGAGTGTATCATGGGGGGGGGGGGACGCACCTTTGTACTTGTGTGGATTGGATCACTCACTTTATTTACTCAGCAGTTTTTAACCACTTCGTACCCGGGTCATTTCTGACACTTCGCTCCTACATGTAAAAAATTGACTTTTTTGTTGCCACAAATTTATCCCCAAACATTTATTTATTTATTTATTTATATAATTGCAACACCCACCATTTTATTCTTTAGGGTCTCTGATTGGTAGCTATATCTATATATATATATATATATATATATATATATAGATATATATATATATATCTATATATATATATCTATATCTATATATATATATATATATATATCTCTATCTATCAGAGACCCTAAAGAATAAAATGGTGGGTGTTGCAATTTTTTATGCCGCACGGTGTTTGCGAATCGTTTTTTCAAACGCAATTGCTTTCGGAAAAAAAAAAAACACTCTCATGAATGGAAAAAAAAAAAAAAAAAAAAACATTAAAGTTAGCCCCATTTTTTTTGTATAATGTGAAAGATGATGTTACGCCGAGTAAATACAGTATCTCACAAAAGTGAGTACGCCCCTCAGTCACATTTGTGTAAATATTTTCTTCTATCTTTTCATGTGACAACACTGAAGAAATGACACTTTGCTACAATGTAAAGTAGTGAGTGTACAGCTTGTATAACAGTGTAAATTTGCTGTCCCCTCAAAATAACTCAACACACAGCCATTAATGTCTAAACCGCTGGCAACAAAAGTCAGTACACCCCTAAGTGAAAATGTCCAAATTGGGCCCAAAGTGTCAATATTTTGTGTGGCCGCCATTATTTTCCAGCACTGCCTTAACCCTCTTGGACATGGAGATCACCAAAGCTTCACAGGTTGCCACTGGAGTCCTCTTCCCCTCCTCCATGATGACATCACAGAGCTGGTGGATGTTAGAGACCTTGCGCTCCTCCACCTTCCGTTTGAGGATGCCCCACAGATGATCAATAGGGTTTAGGTCTGGAGACATGCTTGGCCAGTCCATCACCTTTACCCTCAGCTTCTTTAGCAAGGCAGTGGTCTTCTTGGAGGTGCCAAGGGTGCCTTGAGGTTTCTGCAGGGGTGCCTTGGCAAAATGCCTAAAAATTGCCCAAAAATTGTATATAAGCCGGTGTGTGGATGAAGCCCATCATTCAGTTACACAAAGCCACGGCTTTACATTGTGCACCATTACATCCTTCTAGCTGCCGACCTCCTATTGACCAATGACATCATCAGTTGATAAGGAGGATGTCAGTCGCCTGCATAGCATGCTTGTTTGATCCTCTCTTTTCTCTCACTATCAGCTTTGGAGGTCACATTAGCTGAGTGATGGAGAAAAACTGAGGGAGAAGAGAAATATTGGAATACTAGTCAGTACCAGTTTGCAAAAGTAAATTTGCTTTGGAAGAATAAATCGCCTCTAACTTTGGATGTTCTACGTGTGTGGATGTTGCTGCATTTATGTCCATATTGTCCATAATTTTGGAGGCTGCCTCGAGACTGTCCATAATTTTGGAGAGTGCCTCAAGGTTGTCCATAATTTTAAAGGGTGCCTCGAGACTGTTGGTTATTTTAAAAGGGTGTCTCGAGACTATCCATAATTTTAAAGGGTGCCTCAACACTGTCCATAATTTTGAAGGGTGCCTCGAGACTGTCCATCATATTGGAGGGTGCCTCGAGACTGTCCATCATATTGGAGGGTGCCTCGAGACTGTCCATCATATTGGAGGGTGCCTCGAGACTGTCCATCATATTGGAGGGTGCCTCGAGACTGTCCATCATTTTGGAGGGTGCTTCGAGATCCTTAATTTTGGAGGGTGCCTCGAGGCTGTCCATCATATTGGAGGGTGCCTTGAGACTGTCCATCATTTTGGAGGGTGCCTCCAGACAGTCCATCATATTGGAGGGTGCTTCGAGATCCTTAATTTTGGAGGGTGCCTCGAGGCTGTCCATCATATTGGAGGGTGCCTCGAGATTGTCCATAATTTTGGAGGGTGTCTCAACACTGTCCATAATTTTGGAGGGAGCTTCGAGCCTGTCCATCATATTGGAGGGTGCTCGACACTGTCCATAATTTTGGAGGGTGCCTCGAGACTGTCCATCATATTGGAGGGTGCCTCGAGACTGTCCATAATTTTGGAGGGTGTCTCGACACTGTCCATAATTTTGGAGGGAGCTTCGAGCCTGTCCATCATATTGGAGGGTGCCTCGACACTGTCCATAATTTTGGAGGGTGCCTCGAGACTGTCCATCATATTGGAGGGTGCCTCGAGACTGTCCATAATTTTGGAGGGTGTCTCGACACTGTCCATAATTTTGGAGGGAGCTTCGAGCCTGTCCATCATATTGGAGGGTGCCTCGACACTGTCCATAATTTTGGAGGGTGCTTCAAGCCTGTCCATCATATTAGAGGGTGCCTCAAGACTGTCTATCATATTGGAGGGTGCCTCGAGACTGTCCATCATATTGGAGGGTGCCTCGAGACTGTCCATAATTTTGGAGGGTGCCTCCAGACTGTCCATCATTTTGGAGGGTGCCTCCAGACAGTCCATCATTTTGGAGGGTGCCTCCAGACAGTCCATCATATTGGAGGGTGCCTCGAGATCCTTAATTTTGGAGGGTGCTTTGACACTGTCCATAATTTTGGAGGGAGCTTCGAGACTTCCATAATTTTGGAGGGTGCTTCGAGAATGTCCATCATATTGGAGGGTGCCTTGAAACTGTCCATAATTTTAAAGGGTGGCTTGAGATTGTCCATAATTTTAAAGGGTGCCTGCCTCGAGACAGTCCATCATTTTGGAGAGTGCCTCGAAACGGTCAATAATTGTAAAGGGTACCTTGACTGAAAATAGGTTGAGAAACGCTGCACTAGATGACATCTCAAATAAAGTTAGGCCCCTTTCACACGGGCTGACTCCATTTTGATCAGCAGGGTATCTGTCTGCCAATGATCGGAGCGGAAGGGGCAGATGACAGGTCTGTGTCCGCTCAGTTTCTGTAGAACAGACACAGCCCACTCTTCTCTATGGGCGGCCGGGAGTAACCCGACTCTGCTGTCCATTCACACCTGACTACCCTCCGATCTGATCTGCCTAGGCGGAAGGTGAAGGATACACTTTCCTTCTTATTTTTACCGGATCGGGTTGAATGTAGGCAGGTGTAACCGGACACAAGTCTGTTTACACCCAGCGGTCCATAGAGGTGAATGGACCATCAGATCAAGTCCACCTAAAACACTGACAGGTGTTCATGATCAGACCCTTCCTGTGAAAGGGGCCTAAAAAATTTAACAAAAAATGGAGCAGTGCGATGAACTGAGAGACAACACAATGCCAGCACAGTAGGAGGATTTGGATTTAGGGGGTATTCTGTTGATTACACTGATATAAGGAGGGGCTCTGATGGAGACCCTGAAGTAAGAGGGGACTCTAATGGGGATTCTGATGTAAGAGGGACTCTGATGGGGAAACCTAATGATAGGGGGGCTCTAAAAGGGGCTCTAAGGTAAAGTGTACTATGACGAAGACCTTGCTATAAAGGGGCACTCTGATAGGGGCTCTGAGGTAAAGGGGACACTGATATAAGGGGGGGACTCTGTTTTGGAACCTTGTATAAGGGGAGACTCTGATGGGAATCCTGATATAAGAGGGGACTCTAATAAGGAGCTTTACATAAAGATGGACTTTGATGGGAACCCTAATGAAAGGAGGGGCACTGATGGGAACCCTGATATAAAGTGGGATGCTTCAAAGGGCTTGGAGGTAAAGGGGACCCTAATGTAAGGGGGGGGGACTCTGATGGGGGCTCTGATGTAAAGGGGACTCTGATAGAGACCCTGGTGTAAGGGGGGGCTCCGATGCAGTCCCTAATGTAGGGGGAAATCTGATACGGACCCTGATGTAAGGAGGACTCTGATACGGACCCTGATGTAAGGAGGACTCTGATGGGGACCTTGATGTAAGTAGGGGCTCTGATGCAGTCCCTGATTTAGGGGAGATTCTCATGGGGACCCTGATTTTGGGGGACTCTGATGGGGACCCTGATGTAGGGGGGACTCTGATGGAGACCCTGATGTAGGGGGGACTCTGATGGGGATCCTGATGTAGCGAAGAGTCTGATGGGGACCCTGGTGTAGGGAGGAGTCTGATGTGGTCCCTGATGTAGCGAGGAGTCTGATGGGGACCCTGATGTAGCAAGGAATCTGATATGGACCCTGATGTAGTGAGGAGTCTGATATGGACCCTGATGTAGCGAGAAGTCTGATGGGGACCCTGATGTAGCGAGGAGTCTGATATGGACCCTGATGTAGCGAGGAGTCTGATATGGACCCTGATGTAGCGAGGAGTCTGATGGGGACCCTGATGTAGCGAGGAGTCTGATATGGACCCTGATGTAGCGAGGAGTCTGATATGGACCCTGACGTAGCAAGGAGTCTGATGGGGACCCTGATGTAGCGAGGAGTCTGATGGGGACCCTGATGTAGCGAGGAGTCTGATGGGGACCCTGATGTAGCGAGGAGTCTGATGGGGACCCTGATGTAGCGAGGAGTCTGATGTGGACCCTGATTTAGCGAGGAGTCTGATATGGACTCTGATGTAGGGAAGAGTCTGATGTGGATTCTGATGTAGGGAGGAGTCTGATGGGGATCCTGATGTAGCAAGGAGTCTGATGTGGATCCTGACGTAGCGAGGAGTCTGATGGGGACCCTGATGTAGGGAGAAGTCTGATGGGGACCCTGATGTAGGGAGGAGTCTGATGGGGACCCTGATGTAGGGGGACTCTGATAAGAACTCTAAAGTAAAGGGGACTTTGGTGACAAAGTTGCAGAGTGAATGTATTTTTGTTCAACCTTCTTTATGGTTTCCGGCTTATTTATGTAGTACTTGGGTGGTAACCAGCCTGGGTAATTGTTAGGGCGATCCACTGACTTTTGCCCTAAACCTGAGTTTGGTGCACCTCTCTCTTCTGTCACTAGGTGGCATTGCTGCCTGTGGCATTGGAATGACAAGGGCATAGTGAATTCGGGTTAGGAGTGGATAGGTTGTCTCAGCCAATTGGCAGGAGTCTCCTCTGCCCCTTGGCCTGCTGGGAGAGCCTATTTATTTATCAGGTGATCAGGGTTCTGTGCCACCCGAGTGGATGTCCGGGTGGACGTGTGTTGTATTTCTCCCGGTTGCTAGGCCAGAAGCCTGAGGCCTATCCGGGAGAACCTGGCTGCTAGGCTGTCTGAGGCCCATCTAGGACTATGAGAAGCAGCGCAGGGTTGGGGCTTCAGGTCGGGAGCCTAACCAAGTTGCAGAGGTTCAGCTGGACGGGGGAACCGAATGTTGCCAGAGGTGAAGGAGAATCAGTTGCCATAAGGGACAACCACTCCTGTTACCAGAGGCAAGAGAGGATCAAGGCCAGAGGTAAAGGGGAAACAGTTGCCACCAAGGGACAACCACGCCTGTTATCAGAGGCCAGTGCATGGAGTCTGAAGAAGTACCAGAGCAGCCTTTTTCACTAGCTGGGGACGGTGAAGAAGTGGGAAAGCTTCAGCAAAGTCAAGCCAGGGACCCAGCGGGTAGCGTGGGTGAAGCTTGAGTATACAGCGGGTTAGCTGTGGAAGAGCTCAGGGATCCAGTGGTGGCTGAGATCTTGGAAGTCTAGTGAGAGACCGGGAGCTCAGAGAGAAGATCTACACTGGGATATTGTGAGATGTGAGAGAAGATCTATAACGGGTTACTGTAAGTTACGTGTGTAGATCTATAGTTCAGTTGCCATAGGAGACAGCAGTTCTATAAAATACAGTGTGCTGCATCCAGCTTAAAGGTCCTCCACCTGTATAGCTGTCTTCCTATTACTATTTTTGGTCTACGGAGTCTGCCCATTACCATTGCATCTGCCTTAGGGTGTTCTTGCCCTAACCCTCTCTCCACCAGTTCTTGTTAGGAGACAATAAAATCTCTTTTGTTGCATTCAAAAAGTGACTGGCGCCCATGTTTCCAACTTGCATTACACCCACCATACCCAGTGTCCTGCATCCTGAAGAGGAATGTCAGTTCTCCCTGGCTCTGGGGGGTCACCATTAAGCCCTTAGATCAGGCTTTCTCAACCTTTTTAACCCTAGAGGAACCCCAAAAATAATTTTCATGTCTCAAGGAACCCTTACTAAAACCAATTCATCAGGGCTCAATAGGAACAATGCTTCTTATATTGGTGGTCAATAGAAAGAATGTCCACCTTAAAGTGGTGCTCAGAATGCCACCCTTAAAGACAGCTAAAAAGATATTTGGTGTCATGCTGCTGGGCTTTGCTAAGAGGTGCTGAACCTTCAACTCTGTAGGCATCATCAAATAGGTGGTTCATCAGCCATAGCTTAAGGAACCCTTAGCAACCTCTGGAGGAACCCTGGTTGAGCATGGCTGCCCTAGATGTTGGGGAGACTGCTACATTCTAATTTATCTTCTTTATTTTCCTGAAGTTCTCTCTCTTTACACTGATAAAACCCCCTTCTGTTTAATGAACCGTATTAATTCATTCATTCATTTACATTCTCTTCATTCATCTATAAAACGGATGTTTTCTTGGCACATGGATATTTGTATACAATGTGGCCCCCCGTACTGAAATGACTGGAGACCCCTGATGTCAGATAATGGAAATCCACGCTGAGAGTGAATGTCTTCTACTCCTTTAGTCAATCAGCCCCTCTGACTCTGGAAGACCCCCGAATATCAGAGGCGGGACGCGGCAAACACACCACAGTCTATTGATCATTCCACGGTGGAGGGCGCTCTGATCCAGGAGGGGGGGGGGTCACTCGGGGACAATCATAAGGACGTCACGAGGGTCCAGAGTACATAACACACAACGGGTGACCCTCATCAGACCGGAAAGACAATTATCAGCCTGAGACGAGTGCATGCATGATGATCCGCGTTCTTCCTGTCACCCTCCCAAACACTCCGCTCCGGATTTTTACTTTCACTGAAGATTGACTCTTTGCACTCCGCTATACCCCCTTCCATAGTTCTATCCAGCCTGTGTATCAACTCTGTAATTCTTGGTTCACATACATTGCAATGCATGTTTAAGCCGGCCAACTGCGTCAAAGATCTTTGCATCTGAGCACAGACAGCTCTCCATTTCCTCCTCTGCTGCCTCCCATCCCTGTCACCCCTCCCCCATCTCTTGTTCTCCCTTACCCCTCCTCCATAGCTGTATATCTCTGTGTCCCCTCCTCCAGCAGTCTCTGATCTGGAAGCACATGGTCTAGGTGAGCGATTGTATGAATTGTACAGGAACTCTACAAATGGAGCCTGCACTCTGTGTGCTGCTCTCGGTGCAGAGTGATCGGTGGCAGGCAGGGTGCCCAGTGATCGGTGCCAGGCAGGGTGCCCAGTGATCGGTGCCAGGCAGGGTGCCCAGTGATCGGTACCAGGCAGGGTGTCCAGTGATCAGTGCCAGGCAGGGTGCCCATCCAGGAAGGTACAGGGTGACTGTGATACAAACTCTGCAGCATAACCTCTGCCAGTGCTTAGTTCCTGGCTGCAGCTTTGTATCTCTCCTCTGCTGCTGATCATTGAGGTTGATTTTACTAAAGCTGGAGAAAATCCGGCTCACTTCTGCATAGAAACCAATCAGCTTCCAGGTCTTATTGCCAAAGCTTAATGGAACAAGCTGAAGTTAGAAGCTGATTGGCTCCCATGCACAGCTGCACCAGATTCTGAGTGCTATAGTTTTAGTAAATCTTCCCCCATTGTGATATGTTAGATAATTCTCTGGATTGCTGTGCTTTATTCACATCTGCAACTTTGTCTCTGCTCTGTGTCCATCCTGATTGTTGTTTTATAAATCTGAAACATACTTTATAATCTGTAACTTTGGATCTCCTTCTCCTGATCTCTATCTTAGAACTCTGAATTGTTGTGCTTTATTCTTCTCTGCAACTTTGTATCTCTGAACTGTTGCATTGTTTGTTTTGTAAACCTGGATCGTTGTGCTTTCTTATCTGTAACTTTTTTTGTATGTCTTCTCTGTTATTTTTTTTGTTTGTTTTGGTTTTTTGTTTTTATGTTGTGCTTTACACTGCAAGGCTCTCATGTAGGGACAAACAGAATTTTATGAACATAGATTGTACAATTATTCAGAGTGTACTATGCAATTCTTCACTGAGCACCCAGGATATCAGTGATCATTGTCTGTAGAGAGGAGGGAGTGGATTATTGTACAACATAGAAACACACACAAAATAAAGAAACTTCTGCTAACATTATAGCGTTGGGATGTATTAATGGGGCTGTGATGGGCTTTGGGAGCTGCGCTCAGTTCGGGGGATGCGACGGGCTTTGGAGGATGCATCGGGCTTTTGGGGATGCGATGGGCTTTGGGGGCTGCGCTCAGTTCTGGGGATGCGACGGGCTTTGGGGATGTGATGGGCTTTGGGGCCTGCGCTCAGTTCTGGGGATGCGATGGACTTTGGGGGGTGCAACGATCTTTGGGGGCTGTGATCGGTTCTGGGGATGCAATGGGCTTTGGTGGGCTGCGCTCAGTTCTGGCGATGCGATGGGCCTTGAGGGGCTGCGCTCAGTTTTGGGGATGCGATGGGCTTTGGGGGGCTGCGCTCGGTTCTGGGGATGCGATGGGCTTTGGGGGGCTGCGCTCGGTTCTGGGGATGCGATGGGCTTTGGGGGGCTGCGCTCGGTTCTGGGGATGCGATGGGCTTTGGGGGGCTGCGCTCGGTTCTGGGGATGCGATGGGCTTTGGGGGGGCTGCGTTCGGTTCTGGGGATGCGATGGGCTTTGGGGGGGCTGCGCTCGGTTCTGGGGATGCGATGGGCTTTGGGGGGGCTGCGCTCGGTTCTGGGGATGCGATGGGCTTTGGGGGGGCTGCGCTCGGTTCTGGGGATGCGATGGGCTTTGGGGGGCTGCGCTCGGTTCTGGGGATGCGATGGGCTTTGGGGGGCTGCGCTCGGTTCTGGGGATACGATGGGCTTTCGGGTCTGTGCGCGCTCTCCACAATGCAGGGAATCCCAGGACGTCATATGACGCCCACCCGGAGGGACAAAGGGTTCCTGCGGGCGTCATATGACAATACAGCACTAGGGAAGTGGTTAAACTGGCCACTCTGTATGTATTCCTGACAGGCTGCACAAGGAGCCCCGTATCTCCGGAACCATAGAGGATATGAGTATGAGGATATATAATAATAATTATTATTATTATTATTATTATTATTATTATTATCTTGTAAACCATAACAGTAACACAATTTTTGTTTTCTGAGTTGGTGGGTTCTTCTCCCTGCCCAGGTGCCCGTCCCCACTCCTCAGACAAGATGGTGGTCCTACACTTCTACTGCGCCCTCCAGGGCTCCGCCCACTCCCTGCGTCTGCCCGGAGCGGAGAATATCCGGAGCGTTCAGAGAGAGCTCTGCTACAACGTCAACTGGAGGGGTGAGTGACCCCCCCCCCCCCCCCCAGACTGGGGCTTGGTGTCTGAGCCAATCATAGTCCTGGAGAGGGCCACAGTCGGGCCACTGATGTGTCAAAGGATTGATGGATAATCGATAATCTTTATTACATAGACAAGGGAGGTGTCAGAGGCGGCATTTTATCCATATAACGTAGATGTAAACCCGATCGCCAAAACCTCCATAGAAGCTGCAATGCGTTCACTTTTTTTTGCAAAGGTCATTTTTTAATCTGCAGCCTTCCTTTAAAAATAATAATCCCTGGTGATCCCGCCATAGAGGTCCTTGTTCAGGCCCTTCCTGTTATAGGGTGACAACGCTCTGTCCCCATTTCCTAATTGTGCTTCCAGGTTGTCACCCTGTCACATGGGCTTCCGGTAGACATGTGCGGCTCGTTTCGTTCCAAATTCGGAATACGTTTTTGGTGTGCAAAGATTGAATGTATCCAAATCTCTGAATTACAATAGTAACGAATTTTAAACGAGTCCGAAATAACGAATTATCCAAATTCAAAGACAAATTGGGGGAAAATGTAAACAAATGAATTTGAAATGTAAACCTATTACTGATTTCCTTCAAAGACATTGTGAATTAGAATATCGCTGTTTTCCAAAAATTAGAATTTTGGAAAGAATGGCCTGGAATAAAGCCATCCTCCAATATTGGAATAGAAAAAAAAAGAATAGATTCTGCCCACTTTTTCCGGATCGCGTTATATAGATCACGCTATAGCCACATTCATTGTGGATGGCACCCCAAACGCGATAAAGAAACAGGCATTTTTGTCACATGACCAAAACGCAGAAAATTAAAAAAAAAAAAAAAAACACAAATTTTTTAAAAATATTTAAAAACACGCCAAATTCAGCTTCAAAAAAGGGTGCGCTTTTTTGGAGTGTAGGGCATCCCATTCAAATTACACTGTATTGTCTATTGATGATGATGATGATGTCATTTGAGTTGAAACAATATATCCATTATTATAGTCAATTCACTAGGAAAAAAAAAAAAAAAAAACATGGATTCTGATTGGTGGTTGTATTTCTCTGGCCATATTTAGTCGTTTATGATGTATTTACCGCCTCTCTAAAACGGCACAAGTTTTATTTCCCTTTTGCCTTACGTTAGTAGTCTTGTCTATCCCACAGAAAGGTATCTGTGTTTTTTTTTCTGTGCAGGTGAAGCCCCGCCTTCTAGCGAGGAGGCGGAGTCATTGCGTTGGCTCTTCAGCTGCCCCTTCGACCCCCAGAGCACTTCAGACGTGTCTTTCCTACACCCGGAACCGTCAGACCTGCTGGTGGAGATTGGACCGAGGTGAGCCTCAGACAGTATTTATTGCACCGTGAACATCCCAGGTCTCTCGAAGTTAAGCTCTTTGTTTGAATACCACTCAACCATGTGTTGAGCAACATTCAAACAAGAGTTTTAGGTTATAGAAAATAAAAATCCAATTCTATTTCCCTCTGTAGATTGCAGCCATTCTTTTCTAAAATTGTTCCAGGCAACCTTCTCCCTCCACCCATGGCTGTTGGACTTAGAATCCTTGTCCCCCTGCTCTTGTAACTGGTTTGTTGGCTCTGGAAGTTCAGATTGAAGGCAGCCTGTTGCATGTAATGTGTTGTGCTTCATAGTGACAGATTCTACCACTTTGTCATGTCTCTTAAAGGAACACACACAAACACACACTTGTGGTCACCTTTCCTCCTGCTCTGCTCCTCTGTTGGAGCTGGGAGTTCAAATCCTTTTGTAGGATCTGTGTCAGATGGCATCAGAGCTTACATGGTGTTGATGATGCCATTCCTTCCTCAGATTGTACACCACGTTGATGACGCTACCCCTTCCTCAGGTTGTACACGGTGTTGATGACACCACGCCTTCCTCAGGTTGTACACGGTGTTGATGACACCACCCCTTCCTCAGGTTGTACATGGTGTTGATGACGCCCCCCCTTCCTCAGGGTGTACACGGTGTTGATGACGCCACGCCTTCCTCAGGTTGTACATGGTGTTGATAACACCACGCCTTCCTCAGGGTGTACACGGTGTTGATGACACCACGCCTTCCTCAGGTTGTGCACGGTGTTGATGACACCACCCCTTCCTCAGGTTGTGCACGGTGTTGATGACACCACCCCTTCCTCAGGTTGTGCACGGTGTTGATGACACCACCCCTTCCTCAGGTTGTGCACGGTGTTGATGACACCACCCCTTCCTCAGGTTGTGCACGGTGTTGATGACACCACCCCTTCCTCAGGTTGTGCACGGTGTTGATGACACCACCCCTTCCTCAGAGCTTACACTGCGTTTATGACACCACCCCTTCCTCACATGGAAGTGTTTGGGTCAGTGGTGGCCCGTCCATAGGGGGCGCACGAGCGCCGCCCCCCCCCCCCCCCCCCCTCCAGGCAGTCACAAATAAAAATAATTTTTTTTTAAAATGGCCCTTTAAAAAAAAAAAAAATAAAATAATGAAAAAAAGGTCCTTACGTGCACTGTGTTCAGGCGCCGGACACCGTGTACTATGGGAAGTGCCACGTCTATTCAATCACGAGATTGCAGATGAGGCGCATAATTTGTGAGCTTTTGTCCCGCCTTGCGGCGCATTCCAAAGTGCCGGGCAGCTTCCGCCCGTAGTATGTGTTACTACAGCCAGGTGGTTTGATTGACATCCGAGTTAGATGTCACTTCCGGTTTTCTCTCTCCCATTGCGCCCGAGTGGAGAAAGTATGAGGAGCGGACTCCTCCACCGCCGCTGCCAGTGCCCACTGAAAGAGATACAGCAGGAGGAGAGGACACCACAGCAAGGTAAGTCCCGGTCCAGACCTACCGCAGAGAACGGGGGGGGGGGGGGCTGCATTTGATGGAGCACAGTGAGGTTGCATTTGATGGGGCACAGTGAGGCTGGGTTTGGGTTTTTTTTTTTTTCAAAACTTTTGTTTGTTTGCGCCCCCCGATTTTGAGCACCAGCTGCCACTAGTTTGGGTATTGCATACCCCAAAATACCAGGTATTATGTGATGGTTCTAATAAAGGCAGAGCATGTTGGGTGGGACTAAAGAGGACTCTGCTACTCTGGCCTGAATGGACAATATAACACCAACTAATAAAGGCTTGCTGTGAGACCGGAAATCTCCCAAGCAGGAATAAAGCCAACAGTAAAAACCTAATGGAGGGGGGGGTTCTAACCTTCCCTAGTTCATTTCAGTGGTAATGAAGTTCAGTTCCTCTATTCACTCTTCTTTCAATGTCGCCATCCTCTACAGGCTGAACTTCTCCACCGCCTCCTCCACCAACGCCGTCTCCATCTGCCGCTCCATTGGACTGACCGTTGTGGACAGGATAGAATGCTCCAAGAGATTCCTGATAAAGGTAGGAAGGGGGTTCAGGGGATCACTAAACCCAAAAGAGGCTGACTGGGGGTTCAACAGCAGGTTATTGGGAGCTAATGTGAGCATGTTGGGTGGTTAGGAATTCTGCCTTGCAGTACTGGGGTTCTTGGTTCAAATCTAAACCAGGAACACTAGCTGCATGGAGTCTGCTCTCCTTGTCCTTGTGTGGGTTTCCTACCAAGCTTCAAAGGCATGCTGGTCAGCTAGTTGGTGTACCTGTAATAAATAAGTCAGTAAAAGAAGAGCACCCGTACTTCTTCTATAGGCGGCCCTTGTCTTTAAACCTCAGTCCTTTGCCCCCTGGCCGCTGAATGTAATCAACCCTTCTTCTGGGTGTATTCAACGCCTGCTCCCCCCTGGTGCATGCTGTGGTACTTTCCACCAGGCCATGGGTCCTGTAGTGACAAAGAAACCAGCAGGAGGAGCAGATATTCACACACCTAACCTGATCCTGCCTGACCCGGGAGCCACATTTGCCACTGAAAAGGTAAGTATTGATGATTTTCTATAGGGACAAGGTTATTTTTACCATAAAGGTATAGATTAATGAGGGAGAATATTGTATGACATGCTGCTATTGGCTTCCCATCAACCTTTGCCCTGCCTAAAATGACCAAATGTACCATACAATGACAGTCCAACAAAAAGAACCTGCTCTACCACATCACCTGGAAGACTGGGAACAGGTGATCTGTTCCAAACATCTTTGGATTGTAGCAATAATCCTCTAATATAATTAAGCTAGCTACTCTGTAACATCTATTGTATCAAATCTTTTTTGCCTACATGGCAGGATACATAAGTAACACTCTTAACGCGTTTCGTCCAAAGCTTTATTCTATAGTGGGGCTTTAGGGTTTTACTGCTGTATCCTGCCATGTAGACAATAAAGAATTGATGTAATAGATGTTACTGAGTAGCTGTCTTCATTATATTAGAGGATTATTGCTACGTACCATACAATGGGTGGTAATTTTGTTCTACACCCCCAGTGAAGTTTGGGTTCCTGCTTGTCCTGTGTGCCACTCTCAGCCACTCATACACTTTTTTTTTAAGTTTCAGAGAGGGCTGGAGGAGAGCGAGAAGCAGAAGCTTGTTGCGTCGCTGTACGATCGCATGACGGAATGTGTGTATCCAGATCCGGTGAAGAGCTTTAAGATCTCGGTGCGTCCAGAGCAGGTTTATGAGGTGGATGTGATCAGGTGTGGACGGACAGCACTGGAGCAGGCAAACAGTCAGCTGGGTATGTGAGCCCCATAATGGAAGGATTCTCCCTGGATTAGATTTCTGGAATGTTTCCCTGAGTCCCATATACATTCTCTCCATCCATCTGCAGGTTTGGCGTTTGATGCCTGGGATCTGGACTATTACACGGGGCTCTTCCAGCGTGTTGGCCGCAACCCCAGCAGCGTAGAGTGCTTTGATCTGGCTCAGTCCAATAGGTCAGTGATACTTGTGTGTTAATTGGGTGGCAGGATGAAGAGTGACTGTGCAGTTCAGTGAATGGGAATAACTGCAAAGCGTGTTTGTTTTTACTCCATTGAGGAGGAACATGGCTGAACATCACCTGCTACTTCTATTAAATCATTTCTAGGGCTGCGGGATGTTTCCCGTGTTTGACTGATTTGTATACTAGTGACTGAGTAATCATATGATCTATATCCCTCCTCCCTCTCCTTTTCATTTTCCCTGTCTCACTCTCTTCTCTCCTTCCACTTTTTTTTTCTACCTCTTTTCTCTCCTCCTCCTCCTTTTTTTCTCATCTCCCTTCTCCTCCTCTACTTCTCCTTCTTCTCCTTCTCCTTTCTCCCTCCTCATCCCCCTCCTTGCTTTCTCTTTGCTTCTCTTCTCTCTGCTCCTTTTTTTTTTTTTTTTTTCTCTCCTCTCTGCTCATTCTTCTTCTGCTCTTCTTCTCTTTGCTCCCTTTCTCTTCTTTGCTCCCTTTCTCTTCTCTTTGCTCCCTTTCTCTTTTTTGCTCCCTTTCTCTTCTCTTCTTCTCTTTGCTCCCCTTTTCTCTTCTTCTTCTTTGCTCCCCTTTTCTCTTCTTCTCTTTGCTCCCCTTTTCTCTTCTTCTCTTTGCTCCCCTTTTTCTCTTCTTCTCTTTGCTCCCCTTTTCTTCTTCTTCTCCTTTTTTTTCTCCTCCTCCCTCTTTCTGTCTGTTCCATTCTCTCTCCAACTTTAATGTTGTGTGTGTTTTTGTTTTTTTGTTTTTTATTATATTTTTGTTTCTTTACCTTCTTCCTCCGCAGTGAGCACAGCCGACATTGGTTCTTCAAGGGTCGGTTGGTGATAGACGGCGAGGAGAAGGCTCACTCGCTGTTTGATCTGATCATGAAGACACAGGACACCAGTAACCCCAACAATGTCATCAAATTCTGTGATAACAGCAGGTAGGTGTGAAGAGGTTTGGTGCTGTACATTGCCATGTCTGAACCTTTTCGGATACAATTATCTTGTCATGCTTATGTGAGAAATGAATTGCATACATTTTATAAGATGCTCGGCCTTTTTATCTACCCAGTGCCATCCAGGGAAGAGAGGTGAAAAGTCTGATTCCTGATGACCCGTTACGTGCCAGCCGCTATCACCTGCACAGCTCCACCCGACACCTCATCTTCACTGCTGAGACCCACAATTTCCCCACAGGTGAGACCCACACGTGATTTGGACCCTGTACTAACCTGTCATGAGGCAAAGGGTTATGTGGCAAGTCAATGCTTCTGCACCATCCTATTGTTAGACTGAGGTTCTAACCTGAGACATGTATGTCTCTCCCCATCATGAGAATGAGGGTCATGAAACTTGTATGTCCCTCTCTATTATAGGACTGAGGGTCATGTGACATGTCTGTGCCTGTGTTTTTATAAGTCTAAGGGTCACGTGACTTCCCCTCTCTTTCAGGTGTAGCTCCATTCAGTGGTGCCACCACGGGCACAGGCGGGCGTATTAGGGATGTGCAGTGCACAGGGAAGGGTGCTCATGTCATAGCAGGCACTGCTGGATACTGCTTCGGCAACTTGCACATTCCAGGTAAGTTGGCTGTATATGACCAATCTTCTACCCTTGCATGGCTGTCTTGTTCTTTGCTCACTGATTATATGCCCACCTCCACCCAGGTTACCCCCTTCCTTGGGAGGAAGACTCCTTTCAGTACCCAATCCAGTTTGCCCGGCCCCTAGAGGTGGCCATTGAAGCCAGCAATGGAGCCTCTGATTATGGCAACAAGTTTGGAGAGCCGGTGCTAGCAGGTGAGATATGTTCAGTGCATTTTATCCTGTACAGAAATAATCACTGGTGGTGAGCTACATTTACCCTTTTGTGACCTATCCACAGGGTTTGCCCGTTCCTTCGGCCTACGCTTGCCCTCTGGAGAGAGAAGGGAGTGGGTGAAACCCATCATGTTCAGCGCTGGCATTGGTTCCATGGAGGACATTCACCAGAAGAAGGAGATGCCGGAGCCAGGTAAGGGATCTGATGTGAAGAGCAGGTCAAATGTTTATCTTTAAGAGCTAACTTTTATGGGGGGAAAACGGTGTAAGCATAAATGTCTAATTAGTATAAACTTCTTTTGGCAAACAAAGGAGCAGCCACCAATTGATCTGTTATTGACTGCAGCATTTCCATGGCTCAATGTCCCAAATATCCTGTATTTATTGTTCGTTCCTGTAGGAATGCATGTAGTGAAGATTGGAGGTCCGGTGTACAGGATTGGTGTAGGAGGTGGAGCGGCCTCCTCCATTCAGGTAAGGATAGTCTCTGGAGCCAGGCTGTATTGGTTTTGAGGAGTAGTTCATGAGAAGATGGAGAACGCACATTATTCTTCACCAACCTCCAGGTTCAGGGAGACAACGCCAGCGATTTGGACTTTGGTGCAGTTCAGCGAGGCGATGCAGAGATGGAGCAGAAGATGAATCGGGCAGTTCGGGCATGCGTGGAGAGAGGAGAGAAGAATCCCGTCTGCAGTATTCATGACCAGGGTGCAGGAGGGAATGGTGAGGACCTGGATCTTCTCCCTGTTATTTCTGTTAGTTAAACCTCCCATCCTGACTCACTTGATCCACTCCGCAGGTAACGTCCTGAAAGAGCTCAGCGAACCTGAAGGAGCTATCATCTACACCAAAACCTTCCAGGTAGGTGCAGTGACCGTCCCTTACTAAACCCACCTACCTTCCTATACCCAGATCATTCCTTTTGCCCCTTAACCTGGCTTCAGAAATCAATCACTGTCCCTTACTTACTAATCCTACTAACCAACCTACCTTCCTTCCATTCCCCGAGTCCTTCTTATGCCTTTTTAACCTTGGTTTACAAGTACCAGTAACTGTACCTTTCCTATTCCCCCCCCCCCCCCCCCCCAATCTTCCCAAACCCGAGTCCTTCTTTTACCCCTTACCCTGGTGGCAGGAACGGGTGTTTGTCCCTTACTCCCCCTACCTACCTTCCCATACCTTATGCCTTTTTACCTTTATCTGCAGGCACTAGTAACTGTACCTTTTCTTATCCTCCCAATCTTCCCATACCCAAGTCCTTCTTTCACACCCCTTACCCTAGTGGCAGGAATTAGTGATTGTCTCTTACTTATTCCCCTTCTCTTCCCATACCTGAGTCCTTCCTTTGCCCCTTACCTTGGCTCCAGAAACCAATGATTGCCCCTTATACCATATTCCTCCCCATAACTTCTGCTGCCCTTACCCTGGCTGCAGGCTGCAGGAACCACTCATTTACGTATCCCACTTACCTTTCCTTCCCTGAGGCCTTTTTTCTTACCTTTTCTTCATGCTTTGAAACTGATTGCATTTCACGTGCTACTAGGTCGACTTCTGTAAACTGGAATCTGTGTTGCTTATATAAGCCGTAATTGAATACAGCCCAGGATTTTCAGGCTTTATGTATTGATACATCCAAAAAAATGACCATACATTATAAATGGGCAAGACAGTTGCAGCCAGTAGTTTTGTTTATACACACTTATGGAAGGCACTGTGACAGCTGCAGCCAGCAGGCTTGTTTGTAAACCATGTGGAAGGCCCTGAAGGTCTAGGTTGGAGAATCTTCTAGAATTAGTGGGAGGAGGTTAGGAGGAGCTCCCTTGAATATTTATGGAGCTTCAGCCAATCTTCAGCAGTGGGCTGGCCGGGGGCCTGAGATCACTCCATAAATAGACATGGGCCAAGCCAGTTGGGTGGAAGATGGAGATACAGTGTTCAGAAAGAGAGTGTTGGTTGCCCTCAAGGTTACCCCCTAGTCTGGTGGTTGTGGGGGGGGGGGGCGGTGTCCTGCCCTGGGCTGGGGCTCGGGTGCCGGAAGGAGGAGACTAACAAGGGGAGAGACTGCCACATGTAGCCAGTCTCCCTGAAGACCGTGATTTGCTTAAGTCTTCATTCCTTTCCTGAGAGTCAGCTGGGTGGGCTGGTGAGAGTTAGCTTAGAGGGCTAGTGACAGGGGCAGCTGAGCGGGGATCAGTGGCCACAGTGGAAGCTGTTTCACTATTTTTGGTTCACATAACCAGGTGCTACGCGTTCCTGCCTGTAAAGGGCCATTGCTAAAATCTGACTGGGAGCCAGTGAGTCAGCTGAATCAAGCAAGTGTGTGCAGGAGGCAAGAGAAGAAGACTGTATATAGGAAGATGTCCCTGAAGTTTTGCTGTAACACTTGCTGAAGTCGAGTGGGCATCCCATAACTTTCCATCTCTATTTAAGTTATTAGCCCTCAATAAATAACAAAAATCAAAGTCGGACTGTTCTCTGACTCTGGAGTGCTTGTGAAGATTGCCCCATGGGAGTAGGGGATCCGATTTCATCAGCAGTCCACACGGGGGGGGGGGGGGGTATGCTAAATTGCATTTGCAGCTGGTGAGAGGGACTAGCAGGGAATGTGCCATTCTGATACACCCAGAGACTTCATAGAGCAGTAGCGGACATCGGCGGTCTTTTAATTTATCCTAGTGACGGGGTTGCTTCATTTTGATGACTTTGCCATATGTTCTATATGATCTGTTTCTCCCCTCTCTTTGCAGTTGGGTGATCCCACCCTCAGTGTCCTTGAGATTTGGGGTGCGGAGTACCAGGAATCCAATGCCTTACTCCTCCGCCCAGATGACGCGGATTTCCTGCGTTTGGTGTGTCGCAGGGAGAGATCCCCTGTAGACTTTGTGGGGAAGATCACTGGAGATGGCAGGGTAAGTACCTACCTCACCACAGTGCTGGCTGTACCTACTTCAGAAGCACAATCGCTGATTGTTCTCCCTTTTGCAACCGTGCAGATCGTTTTGGTGAACGGAAGCGAGGCAGATCCGAAACCCGATCACAGTGACCGAAATTCTGTGCCGGTGGACCTGGAACTGGAGTGGGTGCTGGGCAAAATGCCTCGTAAGGTGCAGACTATCCCCACTCACTGTAGTGTGTAAATGTATAACTATCTGTTTGCAGACATACGTGCCCTGATCAGATTGTTCATATTAGGCTGTTTAGAGACATAATGACTAAAAGTAGCAAAAAGTAAGAGCTTACCTTTTTTAAACCAGTTAAAAAGTCGATACACAGTTGACTACAGGAGGTTGGACACTAAACAAATGTTTCTTCCATCTTGGCGTACGTCCACATTATTTTGCTTGGTGTCTACAAGAGGACTTGGATTTCCTGATTTGTGGTATGCTGACAAGGATTGGCCACACACAGAAGCTTCAATTAGCATTTTTTTGTCCTTGCAACCAGATACTGAATTTTCTTTAGAATGATGTTTGTAGGTTTCTGTTTTTGAGGAAAGCTCAGTGGAGTTCCCGTTTTTCAACCTGTGTTTCTCTTTTATATTTCAGGAGTTTGTGTTAAACCGAATTTCACCTGAACTCCGACCCTTGGCACTCCCAGAGGGTCTCACCGTGAGACAAGCCCTGGAACGGGTTCTCCGACTCCCGTCCGTGGCCAGCAAGAGATATCTGACCAATAAGGTGACTGCCTCCTTTAGAGGTCCCCTCTGATTTGGATATGTGGTCAGTAGTTCCTATGTACTGTTTTTTTCACACTGTCTCCATCTGCAGGTGGATCGTTCTGTCACCGGCCTCGTGGCTCAGCAGCAGTGCGTGGGTCCCCTCCACACCCCATTGGCTGATGTGGCGGTGGTTGCGCTGTCCTACACTGACACTGTGGGAGGAGCCACAGCCATTGGAGAGCAGCCAATAAAAGGTCTTCTGAACCCAGTGGCTGGGGCCCGAATGGCAGTGGGGGAGGCGCTGACCAATCTTGTGTTTGCTCTCATCACTGATTTGAGGGTAATTTCCCAATTCTGTATATTCTGTTTTTACACGGACAATGGAAATACACGGCACTCTTCCAATAATCTTCTAACAATCCTACACAGGATGTAAAATGCAGCGGGAACTGGATGTGGGCGGCCAAGCTGCCAGGAGAGGGCGCCGCCCTGTATGACGCCTGCGTGGCCATGTGTGATGTGATGGCACAGCTTGGCATAGCTGTGGATGGAGGGAAGGATTCCCTCAGCATGGCGGCCAGAGTTGGCTCAGAAACTGTGAAGGCTCCAGGTAGGTTCAAAGATAGAATGGCCCCTGTCCTGTTTTTTTTGTTCTACTGTATATATGTATCTAATAAATCCTCCTCTCTAATCACTTGTCTTATTTTCAGGGTCCCTGGTGATCTCGGTGTATGCCGTGTGTCCGGATATTACTGCCACCATCACCCCGGACCTGAAGAACTCAGGAATGGGCGGTAAGTCTAGACATCTAGTTGCTTCTGTTTGTCAACCTAGAGCTTAACAAGCTGAGTTATTCGTGCTCCAGGCAAGGAATATACAAGGTGTTTACCAGGTTTTAAACATTGACCTCACTCCCTGACTCTTCTGTGCTGGTCACCTGACAAAATGCAGAAGCATTGGTCATGCAATCTCTACGGAAGGGCATTCGATTCCAGATACAGGCATGGACTGAGCTGTGTTCCCACAAGCGCATTTATCTGAACATCATCGTACAAGTGCTTTTGGGCTTAGGCATGTGACTGGCATCATTCTCCACCCCCCCCCACAAAAAATAATTGTTTTATTGTTGGTCAGTAGCAGGCTTAGGCTGTAACAAGAACAAAAACCCTCATCATTGTTGGTCATTGGTTTACTAACCTGAGCTCAGACTGCTTTGCTGCTGCCTCTCTACTTTTCGGGTAGTATATGCAGTTTCTGGCTACTTTTATTGACGGGAACTGGAGCGTAGAGAGGGTTCAAGCACTCGGCACACCTCAGTATGTCTTCAATAGACCAAGTGGTGGTACCCAGTCCAGGCTGCCCCAGCTTTAAAAAGTGTATTTGCATCATACTTGGTATACAGCATGACTTATACTTGGGTCTTCGTGAGAATTTTCCTCTTCTCTTGACTTGGTTATTTCGGTGACTATTTTGTTATAATTACTTTTTTATTTTTGCATTCTGGTTCCAGGCATCCTCTTGTACGTCCCTGTTAGCCCCGGTCGGCACCGGTTGGGTGGTAGTGCCTTAGCCCAGTGCTATTCACAGCTGGGAGAACAATCCCCAGATCTGGATGACCCCCAGACACTGGTGTCCTGCTTCCAGGTCACTCAGAAGCTTCTTAGAGGTGAGTTTTCTACCATTTTACTTTCTCCATAGTCGCCCTATTGTACAGAGCACATACCTTTTTCTACTGTATATCAGATTTTCAGTGTATTGCATTTACCTTGTTCTCGGAATATCTGGCCTTTACTTGGTGGTTTCTTCCACAGTTCTCCTCCCAACACTCTTTTCTCTTGTTCTCAGATCGCCTCCTGAGTGCTGGACATGATGTCAGTGATGGCGGTCTCATCACGTGTCTCCTGGAGATGGCGTTTGCTGGGAACTGTGGATTGGATGTTGAATTCTCCTGCCCAAGCATTAGCGGTAAGGAAGTGTTTCTCTGTGTACTCCACACATCTTGTGTAACATTAATTGAACGATTCTGCAGATTCTTCTGCTGGCTTCAGTGTCCCTGAACCGTGCCAGGATGTGTAGTCCTCACCCCCCGTGCCCTGGTCCTCTCTTACTAGTTTGGTGGCTGAGCTTCCATCTCTGTCTAATCATATAGTTCTCTATTCCTTGCATGTTCTCCAGTCTGTCACATGGACTTCATGGGTTTGATCTCTTGGGTTCTCAGGAGTGTCTTTATGCCATTTTATGCCAGTCACTAATATTAACCTACCTAGCTCATCTTTCCTTGTTTCTCTCCAGCTCTGGACCTGCTATTCGCAGAGGAATTGGGGTTGGTACTGGAAGTCCCAGAGGCAGAACATAAGCGGATTATAGAGCAATACCAAGCATCTGGACTGCAGTGTGTAAAGATTGGACGCACCCATGGGAGAGGACCCACTTCCATTGTAAGTCTCCTGGGAGGGAAACGGGCTCATTGATCATCCAATGGTTTTAAAGCTGAACTCAGGCCAGGATAAATACTATGCTTCTGTTTTTTAAATTGTGGTCTTCCTTTCCACCGTGTTCTTCCACTTTTCTAGAGTGTATTTTGTGGAGGCCGTGTGACTGCTTAGTCCCAACTCCTTTCTACAAGGCTGGGAGAGAAGATTGGAAGAGATGCCTGGCAGCTTCTGCCTATTGCACAAATCCAAGAAGATTTATCTTCAAGGAAAACCTCACACATGTTCCAGGCCTGTAGGTGTGGATACAAGATCTTACGACCTCCTCCTACATGTGGTTGACTGAAGGGAGCAGTGACCTTTTGTGGTGCTTTCTGTGGATGTGTGCAATCTCTTCAGCGCTTGGGTCCTGACCGCAGCCATTGGGTGGGAGAAAATGTAACAGCTACTGTAGTTTGCACAGCTCTGACTGCCTCAAGCTCAGCCCGCATATATGCCCACCATCATGCATTTTCAATTGAAGAAAATGTAGGCTTTAGTAGTTGATTGGAATGCAAACCCTCATCATTGTTGGTCACTGTCAGTGGTTTACTTACCTGAGCTCACACTGCTTTGCTGCTGCCTCTCTACCTTGCGGGTGGTATAAGCAATTTCTGGCTACTTTCATTGAGGGGAGCTAGAGCATGTTCAAGCACTCAGCACACCTCAGCATGTCTTCAATGGACCAAGTGGTGGTACCCAGTCCAGGCTGCCCCGGCTTTAAAAACTGTATTTGCATGACGCTTGGTATACAATTGGTAACCAATTGATGTGGTGATCCAGCGCAGATCTGTCCTAGTGTGGACGCTGTGCCTCTTCCTCTGATATGGGAGATACAGGACGTTGATGCATGGCGTGCCTGCAATCTCAAGTCTGAAGACAGCTGCATGCCCACATCCAGCCCTCCACAGCTTGAGGGACAGGAGGTATTGGCAAGGGATGTCCATCACCCTTGTATCCACACCTACAGGCCTGGAACATGTGTGGGGTTTCATTGAAGATAAAGTCTTCTTGGATTTGTGCAATAGGTAGAAGCTGCCAAGCATCTCTTGCAATCTTCTCTCCAAGCCTTGTAGAGAGGAGTTGGGACCAAGCAGTCACGCGGCCTCCACAAAATGCACTTTATTGCCTTCTTTTTTTAATAAATGTAGAGCTTATATGGTATCCAGTGTCTTTGTTTTAATAGATTTGCATCTGTATACACTTTTGACCATTTGTACCTTGACGTTGATGGGTTTTTATTCAGTTCAAATGGGTTTTGCATTTCCATACAAGTCTGAGGATGCAAAATGCACTTGAACCAGGTCAAAAGGAGGTCAACTGTAGGCCAAATGCACCTGTCAATGAAGTCTAAATGATCACTGAGACCTTCGTTACCGTTCTGAGGTCATGCCACTTAGAGTGCACCACCCATGGCTGGTTTATTTTCTTTTTCGGCATTTGTTTTCTCTCCTATATAAATCGGCGCATGAATAAAGCTGCGCAATGCTGTACTAGAAGGGTAAAATCAACATTATTGTTCTAGCTTATCATAACACTCCACATCAGCACCTCATACAAATTAATTTTGTCCCCTATTGGGGCCTAATCATATGTTTCTACCATTAAAGTGGGTGTAAACTCCCATGCATGACTTTTACCTAATGGGTAAGCCTTCAGTAGGGCTTGCCTATAGGTAAAGTAAATTATCTCCTAAACGTGCACAGTTTAGGAGATATTTACTTTTGATGCAGCCGGTGACGTCGCTAGCGCATGCGCTCTGAAGGAACGGCATGCCATGTTCTTTTGCTCTGAACAGCGGCTCCCGCACGCATGCGCTGGAGTGATGTCATCGCAACTCCGGCCACTCACACAGCCGGAGTCAGCGAACAAGGAAGAAAGGCCGGGTAAAGATTGAAGCACCTTCAGCAGTAACAGTGCGCCGCCTGAGGGCTTCGTTCTAAGGTAAATTTCACATAATGTGCTAGTATGCGATGCATACTAGCACAATTTTGGTTTTACCCTGCAGGATTGAAGATAAAAAAAAAACAGCGGTTTACCACCACTTTAAGCCCCAGTAAGGGGTGAAACGTGTCCTAAAAAGGTGCTGGTGCTGATTTTATCTCTCTAGTACAGCAGTGCGTGGCTTCTTTTTATACACTGGCTGATGCCATTGACACATAACCTACAAAGGCCCTTTCCATGGTAAATGTTGTCTACCTGCAGATATAGTTCTCTTACTTGTTGAATGGTAATGATGAGTTTTTTTTTTAAATTGTACAATTCTGGTAAATGATTATCATTTTCCCAGGTCAGAGTTTGCGTGAATGGGGAGGAAGTGCTTCGGGATGAGGTGGGGAGGCTGAGGGCCATGTGGGAAGAGACGAGCTTCCAACTGGAGCGCCTGCAAGCCAATCCCAGCTATGTGTCTCAAGAAGAGGCGGGACTCATCCGACGAGAAGGACCCAAGTATCAGCTGACCTTTAACCCCAGTGAAAAGCCCCCTCTTCTGGCTGAAGCTGGTATGTGCATGGGGACGAAACGACCCATTTATTTGGATTCTGCATTGTCTACATGTGCTGTTTATCTTCACAGGTTTCACCCAGCCGAGGGTGGCTGTTGTGCGTGAAGAGGGCAGTAATGGCGACAGAGAAATGGCGGCAGCACTTTTGATGGCTGGGTTTGAGGTAATGGCCAGGTCCAATCAGAAGCAGGGCATTCTGTGTCTCCTGAGACTCCAATCTCTCATTGTCCTTCTCTCATTTCCAGGTGTGGGATGTCACCATGGAGGATCTTCTATCTGGAGGATGCACACTTGACATCTTCCGGGGTGTGGTGTTTGTTGGAGGGTTCAGCTATGCTGACGTTCTGGGCTCTGCGAAAGGTAAATGGCCACCTGAAATTTTGCAACATGCTGAGTTATTCGAAGGGGAATGTGGGGTAAATCTCTAGGTGTAGGAAGGCCCTGAAGCTGACGGGTCAGGCATATAGAGTCCACCAATTTTATTCCAACCACACTAGTGGAGTTGTACCAGCACAAGTCTGCATGTTAACATTTCTGATATGTTTCCATTATACAGCAACCGTATCACTTTTTGGAAAAGCTCCACCTTTTTCATTAAAGTGCCATCCTTAAGCTCCAGTCAAT
Source organism: Aquarana catesbeiana (assembly GCF_042186555.1). Taxonomy (NCBI): domain Eukaryota; kingdom Metazoa; phylum Chordata; class Amphibia; order Anura; family Ranidae; genus Aquarana; species Aquarana catesbeiana. The sequence goes on along the minus strand of NC_133329.1, from coordinate 17,574,863 downwards.
GACCTTGCCTAGGCAGAGATGATGTCATCAGCATCTGCCCCCCCAAGTTTAGAAGAGTAGCAAAGGCAATTTATGCTTGTGCCACTCTTTAATTCCCCCATAGAGTGTTAAAGTATCAACTTGTTTCTTCTGACTCCAGTGAAGTTGATGATTTTAGAAAGGCTTGGAGCACGTACAATATCATTGAATTCCTCTGTTCCAGGCTGGGCAGCTTCTGTGAAGTTCAATGCCGCTGTTCGCGAGCAGTTTGAAGCCTTCCGCCGTCGATCAGACACGTTCAGTCTGGGAATCTGCAATGGCTGCCAGCTTATGGCTCTCCTAGGCTGGGTTGGTGCTGAGAACCCAACAGATGCAGGTGGGTAAAACCAGGACTCCGGAGAACTTTTTTTGTCCTGGGTTACAGCAGATCTCTGTCCCTCTGTCCTCGTATTACATCATATTATAAGGTTAAATGTGTCTTTCATGCTCTCAGTTCACATTCCCTTTCCATCCAGCAGGGCAGGGCCCCAAACAAGGCGTACTACTCAGCCACAACAACTCTGGACGATTCGAGTCCCGTTTTGTTACCGTGAAAATTGAAGAGAGTCCATCTATCCTGCTACAGGGGATGTCCGGCTCATCGCTGGGGGTCTGGGTGGCTCATGGAGAAGGTAAAAACTTTTTGCATTGTGTCAAGTTAAGAAGGGATGCGAGGTGCTCTAGTGGGTATAATGGGTGCTCTGATGGAGTATTAGTATGGTGTATAAGTAGCTTTGCCTTTTTAATATAGGTCGCTCTGGTATGGTATTGATGGGGGTACAGATAGCTTTGCCTGTAATATAAGTCGCTGTGGTATGGTATTGCTGGGGTATAGGTTACTGTGGTGGAGTATTGATTGGGTCAAGGTAGCTCTGTTGGGTATTGGTTGCTCTGGAGGAGTATAGGCTGTTCTGCTGGGCTACTGGTTGTGTTTTTAGGTAGCTCTGGGGGTGGTATAGGTTATTCCATTATAGTATTGGTCACGGTGGAAGAGTATATGTTGCCCTGCAGACTTTGGAGCTTTTCATATCCTGCCAGCCAATCCAAGATCATTATTGGGCACTTGGGTTCTTTGATGGCAGGCATTGCTACAAAGGGCTTTCCAGTCTTCCTGCATGTGCAGTGTGTGTGTGTGTGATGGACTTGGTCTCCTGATTCCAAAGGAGTGTGTGTGGAATGGGTTATGTGGAGGACTCAAAGGGGGATGAAGTCCCTGAGAGGGCAGCTTCTTAGGCCAGCTCACTACGTGTGGAGGGCGCCGAGGTTTCAGTACCCCCTAGTTCTGGTCCCTGGCCCAGATGATATTAATCATGCTTGTATAATCTGCCCTGATGTCCAAAACTCTTGCTTATAGTGTCCTCCACATATAATGAAACTCTAGTACCTGGAGTCCACTGGAGTATACGTCTCACTTGACTTTCTTTCCCTTCCTCCAGGTCTGATGAGGTTCCAGTCTCACGCGGTTCTGGACCATGTGACTTCCCACCACCTGGCTGCTGTCCGCTTTGTTGATGACCAGGGCCTGCCCACGGAAGAGTACCCCATGAATCCCAATGGCTCTCCACTGGGCATTGCCGGACTCTGCTCTGAGGATGGACGCCACCTCGCCATGATGCCTCACCCAGAACGCTGCGTCCTGACCTGGCAGTGGCCCTGGATGCCAGAAGATTGGCACCGGTCGCTTACTGTCTCACCATGGTTGCGGCTGTTTGAGAATGGATACAGGTGGTGCCTGAAAAACACTGTGAACAATGTGTAGGCTCAGGGAGCTACATGATACCAAACAACTCTGTTTTATTTCTCGCAGGTTAGACTTTTCCACCATGTTTGCACTAGAGACTAATGCAGTGTATCACTGACCTCTACACATTCCATCATCGACTCCTCTAGTGTTACCATGTCTGCCTTGAAGGCCTTGGGTTCTCTGTTTGAATACAGGACACTATCTGCATGGAATGTATACATGCACTTTCTTGGGTTTCTTCTAGGTACTCAAGTTTCCTTCCACACTCCAAAAACATGTCGACAGACCTAAAGGGCTCCTGTCTAAATGGGCCCGTTTGTGTGTGTGATGGGGATCTTAATTTGTAAGCTCCTTGGGGACAGGGACCAATGTGAAGGGCGGTTTATGTTGTTGGCGCTATATACAGTAAATACCTGTAATAAATAGGACTGCTGCTTTTTAATGTTTGCCCCCTTGGCTTACTGAACTTTAAATCGGTGTTGTGTGTCTGGTCCGCCCAAAATGACGTTTCAGTTCTAGGTGGAGTCTGATGGGCTGAATTACTGACTGGCTTCTTGTGTCACTCCTGGTGACCTATCCCTATCCCAACCACAGCTCTTGGAGATGTTCTTGTGTAGCCTATGTTCTTAATGCAGAATTAATATAAAAATTCAGCAGGACCTTGGTACCCCTCCCCCGTAAAGTCCCTACCAGATGTGCAGAGTCAGGAACTCCATGCAAACATCTTACCAATAAAGCTCTTGAGAGCAAAATCCTTTGATCAGGGGTCTCCAAACTTTCTAAACCAGGGGTCTCAAACTGATGGCCCTCCAGCTGTTGCAAAACTACAAGTTCCATGAGGCATTGCAAGGCAATGGCTCCCACAGGCAGGCATGATGGGGCTTTGAGTTTTGCACCAGCTGGAGGGCTGCCAGTTTGAGACCCCTGTTCTAAACAGAGGGCCAGTTTACTGTCCTTCAGAATTTAGTTGGGGGGGTGGGGGAGGGCAGGACTGTGGCCAGAAGAAGTAGAAATTTTCCTGCCGTCAGCAGGAAGAATGGTGCCCCATCTTTGGTGTGAGGAATATTGTCCCATGTTGTCAGTGGCAGGAATTACAGTATACCCAAATTTTATATATATATATATATATATATATATATATATATATATATATATATATATATATATATATATATATATATATATATATATATATATATTTATATATATATGTGTGTGCCACAATGGTTGGTTAAAGGCAAGCAAAGGCCTGCAGTTTGGAGACCAATGCCTTTGATCAGGGTTCTCCAAACTTCGGCCCTTTGCTTGACTTTTATCCAACTCTTGGGGCACTTTTGCTCCCACTGACACCAATGATGGGGCACTATTCCTCCCACTGACACCAATGATGGGGCACTATTCCTCCCACTAATGCCAACAATGGGGTACTATTCCTCCCACTGATATCAGAAATGAGGAACGAATTCCTCGCAATGACTCCAATAATGGGCCACTATTCCTTCCACTGACTCCAATGAATAGTGTGCGTTTTTTTTTTTTTTTGTTTTTTTTTTTTTAATCCTAGTGACCACCAAGCCTATGACATTGTTTACTCCCACCGATGCCAGGGCATTTTCTACTATGATCTAAAGTCTGGCCTCCCGAAAGTTTTTAAAAGGCAGTAAACTGGCCCTTTTTGTTTAGAAAGTTTGGAGACCCCTGCCTTAGGTCGAATGCTGCTATATCCATTTTGGGTGGTCTGTCTAATTTACTCTGCACACTGTGATCAGGAGGGGGCAGCACTGGATGACTTGAGTGATTTTTATTTTTTTTTTTTTACACCTAGTTATTTACATACAATGTAAGTATGGTGTATGTAAGTACGTACACTGTTCCCTGCCTGCTATTTAAATCCACCACCGGACACCCAGACCAGAGGAGTGAGACTACTTTCCAGTTGATGCCTCAGTAACGGCTAACACTCTTCCTGATCTCTGCCATCTCCGCAAGGCAGATTCCTCTGGTCACGTGACCCCATTGCGTTAGCTGTTTCCTCCTCACCCCCCAGCCAGATGTCCAGATGGGAACATTCAAAAAAGTGCTTCTAATGCAGTAGTTTTATAAAAAAAAAAAAAAAAAAAGCATCCAACCAATGCAGCGTACCTTCCAAGGTACACAGCTGAGCATCACATTTTTGTGAAAATACTTTATTAAGGGTAAAATATGAGTGAATGAAATAACATTGGCAATACAAACTGTAAAATGTACTTATTGTGTGTGATGTGGTGGGGTTTTTTTTGTTTTTTAAATCAATATCCTGTATTTGTAGCCCTGATGCAGGAAGCCCTTCTACAGCCCAAAAACTAGTTGCTTTACCTAAGAATTGTTCTTTCTAGACTACTGGAACTAAAATTTTTTTTTTTTTCTAAAATTGTCTGTTCCAATGACTTAGTACATGGTCACAGCTTACCATAGAGCTATCTTCACATTATAAGCACCTTCAGGCTCATTCCAGACATCTTACAGAGGTTGGGGTCCTGCCCCCACCATCTTGTCTTTTCACCAAACTATTATTTCTACACATACTTCAGTATTCAACTACTAGGGGAAAGAGGTAAGATGGGTGTACCCAGCTATGATGAGGTCTTCAAAACCTAGTGTGGTCACAAGACTTGCAGACCATGGTGACCTTCTCTTCTGCTCCTGGCTGAACATGGCCTATATGATGTAGAAAGCAGAAGTCCCTCTCTTTACATTTTTTGATGATGTCCTTTTATTAGATAGCCAGGGAACTAGTAATTTTTAGAGAAGAAGCCGACAATGGGAGTCTCCATGCTTCGTAGGCCAGCTCACTACACGTGAAAGGCCCAGTGGTATTAGTGTCCCCTAGCTCTGGTCCCAGACCTACAGATGACAATAATAGTCTGTCCTGATATTCAAAACTCCTGCTCATAATGTCCACCACATATAATAACATGGGCCTCTGAAATCTAGTACCTGGAGTCCACAAAAGTTTACGTCCTCTATTTGACTTCCTCTGTACCTCCGCTCTTTCTCTTCCCCTTTTTCCACATTCTGGTTATAACTCCCACAACTCTAATGGCATGGTTACGATGCCCCTTAGACATAAAACTGTATCTCCAGATCAGGAGTAGAATAACAGCCTCCTGGGTGAACATGGCATATACAGTATGATGGAGGAAGCAGAAGTCCATCTCTAAATTTTTGATGACATCCTTTTATTTTCTTCAAGAAAAGATGGCAGTTCCTCCTTCACCCCCCCAAAAAAAAGAAAACTCTCACCTAACTTCTATTTTCAACCTCTTGCCAAACACCTCTCGTAATTGGAGAAAATATCACCCAATCCAGAAAGAGAGAGCTGTGAGTTGCAATGTTCTCAATAGGAAGGTACATTTCCAGATCACTCATTGATCATGGACTATAATATTTACAATGCAAAGCAAATATCTTAAAGATCCTGATATGTAGAACCAAGAGCAAATGCAGAGCTGGATTTTGTTTCTTTGCACTTGTAAATATTGAGTCAGGTGGGATCCAATGCTCTATTAGGTATCACAGTGGGGTATAGTCCATTCAGAACGTATAGCCATAGTGTTTTACAAGATCAACCCCTTCCATACTTTTAATCGCAGAGACCATTCTAGAAGCAGTAGGTCGTTCTTTCGGTTCATAAGAAAAGCATTCTTTCACAATGGGTTGCAGCTTCTTGGTCAGTGCAGCAAACGACTTGGGTAGTTCTTTGTTAAACATGTTCTTCAACATTCCATTGCAAGTTGTCCAGGGCTTTTTCTGAGTGAAAACTTCAAGGAACGTTGCTCCAACAGACCAAATGTCGGACATTTTGGTTGGCGGTATTTGATCTTCCAAGACACATTCGGGGGCTTTGTACAAAAGCGTCCCTCCGATCGGTCCAATTTTCTTTGACTTTTCCATTTTGTTTCGGACAGTTTCTCGAATGTTGGCCATGCCCCAATCCGCTAGGAAAGTTTTCTTTGTCTTTCCTTCCACCTGTTGGAAGAAGACACGTCTATGTGTCATAATGATTAATTGTAAAGGAAATATAGAGGCTGCCTTGGTTGACCTTCTGCAAACACTACTAGCCTGGCCATCTATGGTTTTCATGCCTTCAGATAATGACTCTGGGAACAATCATGAGCATTAGGAAAGTTGGAGCAAAGTCACAACTCTACATCAACAATCTTGTTCCAAGTCAGTAATCAGGCATTTTCTGGAGCTGTTGGATCTACATGACAGCCAGGGAACTGGTCACTTTTAGAGAAGAAGCCACCAATGGGAGTCTCCATACCTCCCCAATACAGTTTTTCCATTTAAATGACAAAAAAAATAATGAAACACAAACATGGCTTACTAGAATATTGACGGGTTTGATATCTTGGTGGATGATATTCTGCGAATGAATGTATTCCACTGCCAACAAAATCTCCAGGATGACGTAAATTTTGTCATCTTCTGACAGCTGTAAAAGACATCACACATGTTAGGAGGCCAGTAAAGCCCGACCCCCTCAATTAAAAAATAAAAAATAATGGAGAAAATTTGGGAACATTTTTAGTCTGGTTCAGCACAGCTGTGTTGAGTCCTCTGTCAGTGATTACCTTTATAGAGCAGGAGGGGCTGTGAAGGATTCTATCCAGATTTGCCCCGTGGATATATTCAGTTGCCAGCAGAATATGTTGGTCTGTTTTGGTTGCTGCCATGAGCTTCACAATATGGGGGTGATGTAGTCTCCTATTCAATAAAATAACAAGACATTAAACCAAAGAAAGACAATGACCTCTGTGTCTGGGTAACCTAAATTTAACCTTACCTAAGCTCACCCTAAAGATTCCCAAGCAGTTGCTTAATTACCTTAGCTTTACGGCCATTTACTACGAGCAGGTTAAAAATCTCCCTCCGCTCCGGTCACACCTGAGTAGAGTCCTCCTTAAACTTGAATGGGTCTCATTCCCATTGAAGTCTATGAGGGCTCACTGTGCAGTGCTGAGGAGGATGTAAGCCATAACCAGAGCACACACGGTGCATATTCAAAACATGAAGACAGAGGGCACACATATAATATATACAAACACAGCATGCACAGACAGAGCATCCACAAACAAAGCACATGTGAATAGAGTACAGAACCCACAAACGGAGCACACATAAACAAAGCACCCACAAACAGATCACCCACACACAGAGCATTCACAAACAAAGCGCATACACAACACAGACATACAGAACACACACAAAGAACCCACAAACAAAACACACACAGAACACACACAAACATAGCATCCACACACAGAGCATCCACAAACAGATCACCCACACACAGAGCATCCACAAACAGATCACCCACACACAGAGCATCCACAAACAAAGCACATACAGAACACAGACATACAGAACACAAACAGAGCACACAAACAAAACACACACAGAACACACACAAACAGAACATGCACAGAGCACCCACACACAGAGCATCCACAAACAAAGCACATACAGAACACACACAAAGAACACACAAACAAAACACACACAGAACACACACAAACAGAACATGCACAGAGCACCCACACACAGAGCATCCACAAACAAAGCACATACAGAACACACACAAAGAACACACACAAACAGAACATGCACAGATCACCCACACACAGAGCATCCACAAACAGATCACCCACACACAGAGCATCCACAAACAAAGCACATACAGAACACACACAAAGAACCCACACATAGAGCATCCACAAACAGATCACTCACACACAGATCATCCACACACAGAGCATCCACAAAGAAAACAACTTACAGAACACACACAAAGAACCCACAAACAGAACACACATAAACAAAACACACACAGAACACACACAAACAGAACATGCACAGAGCACCCACACACAGAGCAGCCACAAATGGAGCACCCAGACACAGAGCACCCACACACGGAGCACCCACAAATGGAGCACCCACAAACAGAGCACCCACAGAGTACACAAACTGAGTACATGAAAAGAACCCACAAACAGAGCACACAAAAACAAAACGCACACAGATCACCCACACACAGATCACCAACACCCACAAACAGAGCATCCACACACGGAGCATCCACACACGGAGCAGCCACAAACAGAACATCCACACACAGATCACCCACACACAGATCACCAACACCCACAAACAGAGCATCCACACACGGAGCAGCCACAAACAGAACATCCACACACAGATCACCCACACACAGATCACCAACACCCACAAACACAGCATCCACACACGGAGCAGCCACAAACAGAACATCCACACACAGATCACCCACAAATAGAGCACATACAGAACACACCCAAACAGAACACATACAAAGAACCCACAAACAGAGCACACATAAACAAAACACACACAGATCACCCACAAACAGAGCACATACGGAACACACACAAAGAACCCACAAACAGAGCACACATAAACAAAACACACACAGAACATACACAAACAGAATATGCACAGAGCACCCACAAACAGAGCACACCAATTGAGTACATGAAAAGAACCCACAAACCAAGCACACATAAACAGAACATGCACAGAGCATCCACAAACAACACCCACAGAGCACTCACAAAACACAGCACACAAAAGCAAAGCTCACCCAGAGCATGTTAGTATATATTACAGGATGCATCAAAAACACGCAGAAGGTTGCCAAAGGTTGTCATGTTGTATCCAGTACATGAAGTTTTACTAGTTAAACTTTAGATATAGGAGAGGACTAAAGCTCCACCAGGCATTGGAGAGTTGCTACATTAAAGCAACCACTTTGGATATTTGGAATCTCCATCAAATTTGGAGTCCAGCACAACACCCTCACCATTTTAACGTTAAACTAAATACTGTCACTTCTCATGCTTGTAAATCCCAAGGCTACTTTCAAACTGAGGCGGTTTACAGGGCTATAGCGCAAAAATAGAGCCTGTAAAGTGCATTTCCTCTCACTTGAGTGTGAAAGCCTGAGTGCTTTCACACTGGGGCGGTGCACTGGCAGGACGCTAAAAAAAAAGTCCTCCAACTATCATTTTTGAGGCGCTGTAGGAGCGGTGTATACACCGCTCCTACAGCGCCCCTGCCCATTTGAATCAATGGGCAGCGCTGCTGCAGTGGCACTTTGCCGGCAATTTTAACCCTTTTTCGGCCGCTAGCTGGGGTTAAATCGCTGCAAAAACTACGGTAAAGCGCCACTAAAAATAGCGGCGCTTTACCACGGAGTGTGAAAGTGCCTTTACTAAATATTATAAAACATGCCCTTAGCCAGGGTTCCTGAAGAGGTTGCTGGGGGTTCCTTAATCAATGAGTAATCTCTGCCTCTCAGATAATTTCCTACCGACACCATTGGTCTTTTTAGCTATCTGTATCGGTAATTCTTCTCAGTGACCACAAGTGTAAGGTGCGTTCTTCCCACTGACAATTACACTAATGTAATTAGTTGATTAGTTCGGATTGGGAAAGGCTGGCCACGTACACACGATCGGGATTTTCCCGATCGTGGCTTTTCCAACGGGATTCCGCTTAAGCTTGCCTCGCATACACACGGTCACACAAAAGTTCGCTGAACTTTCACCCGCCAAGAACGCGGTGAGGTATAACACTACGACGAGCCGAGAAAATGAAGTTCAATGCTTCCGAGCATGCGTCGAATTGTTTCCGAGCATGCGTAGGAATTTTGCGCGTCAGAATTGCTACAGGCGATCGCATTTTCGGATGGGAACGCTTTTCTGGTTTAGAGTATAAAACTTACATGCTCACTTGGATTTCATGCATTATGCCACTGAGGTCTTCATCCTCAAGATCCAATTTCTTAACAGCAGAAGCCGTGCCTTGGTAGGATCCTTTGTACACCGTCCCAAAGCTGCCCACTCCAAGCTTACAGCTCTTATCAATCTGGATGTGTTCTTCAGGTACGAACTGAACTGGAGGCAGCTGTAACATAGGATCTAAAATCCAAAACAAAATTGGGGAGGACACTATTTTAGGACAACAGTTCCAGAATTTCGTCTTTCATTGCCGTAGTTGGGAGTTTTCATATCCATTCAGTACACTAGAGAGGGAAATATCACTTAGGCTCCATTCACACTAGCGCGTTTTTTGATGCATTTTGCAGAAATGTATGGGAATTTTTTAACATGGGTTTCTATGGAACATGTTCACATCAATGCCTTTTTGTATCTCTGCATTTTTGGAAAGGGTCGGGGACTTTTTTTCATGCAAAATGCAGCGTTTTGCATGTAATAGAATTCAATGGACAAGCATCAAAAATGCAAGTGCACCGTTTTTGCAGCGTTTTTGATGCGTTTTTGCCATTTTTTTTTTTTTTTTTTTTTTAATTTTTTTTTTACATTTTTTTTAGACTGTAAAAAAAAAACTGTAAAATAAAAAAAAAAAAACGCAAAACGCGGCAAAAACGTGGCAAAAACGCTGCTCAAAAACATGGCAAGCATGAAAAAAAAACCTCCAAAAACGCTCAAAAGCAACATGCATAGGTGTGAATCGAGCCTTAGGCCCCTTTCACACTGGAGCGGTTTTCAGGCGGTATTGCGCTAAAAATATCACCTGAAAACCGCCCCTAAATAGCCTCTGCTGTTTGTTCAGTGTGAAAGCCCGAGGGCTTTCACACTGAAGCGGTGCGCAGGCAGGGCGGTGAAAAAAGTCCTGCAAACCGCTTTTTTGGAGCGGTGAAGGAGCGGTGTATTCACCGCTCCTTCACCGCTCCTGCCCATTGAAATCAATGGGACAGCGCGGCTATACCGCGGTAATACCGCGGCTATAGCCGCGCTGTACGAGCGGATTTAACCCTTTTTCGGCTGCCAGCGGGGGTTAAAACCGAACCGCTAGCGGCCGAATACCGCTGCAAAAACGACGGTACAGCAGCGCTAAAAATAGCGCTGTTGTACCGCCGACGCCCCCACCGCCCCAGTGTGAAAGGGGCCTAAGAGTTTGGAAATCCTAATTTCTTCCAGCGCAATGAATTGCTTTAGGGCTGGTTCCCACTGGTACGATGTCTGAGATCGGATGTGATTCGCATAAAGATCGTATGGCTGAATTTGCATCAAACTCACACAGGGCCCTTTTTTTTGGTCCGCAGCAGAATCAGATCGCATGGGTGTTCACACCCATGCAATGTGATTCCTGTTTGAGTCTGTAGATCGCACTGCGATATGTGATCTGATTTGGGGTTGTCATTAACTTTTAACTGAAACTCCCTGTAGTTCGCATAGGGCAGTGTGAACTGCCGCCGGGAGACATGCAATGATTGAACTCGCAGTGGATTCACAGGGTTCCCGCATCACAGCAGTGTAAACTGGTCCTTATAGAAGGTCCCACAAGAGAAAATGGAGCAAGAAATGCGATTCTACATAATAAATGGTAGTATAAGGAGGACACCAAGAAAATCCATCACTTGTTTCTGGAAAATCTTTCCAGAAATGTGAATATAATTTTCCCTGGGTGGGGCCATATTTAAGGGTGTTATTAAGACCGATATTAAAGAGGGTCTAAAGGCAGAAGGTTTTCTTTTTTTACCTTAATTCATTCTATGAATTCCAAAAAGGGAAGCTCCGTTTGTTTGCCTCCTCTCCCCCCCATCAGCTGTAGGGATGGGCCGAACGACCCCCTGTTCGGTTGGCACCAGAACTTTCGAACATCGGAAAATTTAGGAACCGAATAACGAACCCCATTGGTGTCCATAGGACCCGAACATGAAAATTCAAAAGTGCCAATTTTGAAGGCTTATATGCAAGTAATTGGGCATACTATGGTTATGGGGGTCTGGGTACTGCCCATGTATCAATGAAAAAAAAGTTTGCAAAAAACGTCATTTTTAAATGAGCATTGATTTATTGATGCTTAAAGTCAAAGTAAAAAAAATACAAAAATCCTTTCAAAATAGTGCCTGGGGGGTCCCCTTAGTCCATTTGTAAAGTGGCGCATCTGTACTGTGTATAGAAGCTGATGCAGCAATAATTACATTTATAAAGCCCAAAAAAATACATTTTCCCTGCAGGCTTTCTTTATTTTGTAAGCAACAGATTGGGGATTTTTTAAAATAAATTCTGGTGTCTCTACCACAGAATTTGAATCTCTACTTCTGTAACGTGTGCGAAAAATTGTTCTTTGGGTGTTGGTGGCGCCTTCACCCCGTAACCCTATAGGGGTACTCTTGATGAAAGCAAGAATTGGCCTTGCTTCAAAAACTGTAATGATATGCAGCTGTCAAACAGGTGTGAACAAATTGGGTGTTAATTGTGTCCACAAAACCTACACCAAAAACAATCTTCCAGAGGAAGTCAACACCCACAACACTAGGCAGCCCAGAAGTTCTGCAGAGATTCCACATCCCAAAAAACACTTAATCGGCAACATTGGGATCAGGGGCTTTATAGCTGCTGGTAATCCAGGACTGATTAATTTTGATAAAAGTCAGACGGTCCACAGAGTCTGTGGACATACGCGTTCTATGATCAGTAACAAAACCTCCAGCAGCACTGAATGCCCCTTCAGAAAACACGCTGGATGCAGGGCAGCCCAGCAGCTCAATAGCATACTGGACAAGTTCTGGCCAGTGGTCTATTCTCATGACCCAGTAAGCCAGTGGATGGTCGACTGGAGAGCTCACCATCTTTGTTTTTGCCCCTAGATAATCATCCACCATGTGATCCAGACGCTGCCGATGGGATGTGGAAGCTGACAGCCCTGGGTGGCAAGGACTAAAAACATTCAGAAATGCATCACTTAGGCGGCTGCATTCTCCACCTCTCCTCTCTTGACCAACAGAAGCCTCAAAAAACTATGTTTTCCACAAAACTGTAACCTCCCAGAGTCGGGAAAAGCATTCGATAAACTTCTCTTTAAGGTGTCCTCAAGAGATTTCATCTTCTGTACTCTCTGTGGGGACAGGATGAGTTCTGAGACTTTCCCCTTATAACTAAGGATGAGACGAACACCCCCCAGTTCGGTTCGAACCAGAACATGCGAACAGGCAAAAAAATTCGGACGAACACGCGAATACCGTTAAAGTCTATGGGACACGAACATGAAAAATCAAAAGTGCTCCTTTTAAAGGCTTATATGCAAGTTATTGTTATTGTCAGGTCTGGTATGGATTTTAAGGGGAACCCTGCGGCAATATTTAAAAAAAAAATGGTGTAGGGGTCCCGCCAAAATCTATACCAGACCCTTATCCGAGCATGCAACCTGGCAGGCCGCAGGAAAAGAGGGGGAACTAGAGAGCGCCCCCCCTAAACCGTACCAGGCCACATGCCCTCAACATGAAGAGGGTGCTTTGGAGTAGCCCCCCCATGTTGATGGGGACAAGGGCCTCATCCCCACAACCCTTGCCTGGTGGTTGTGGGGGTATGCCGGCGGGGGGATTATCGGAATCTAGAAGCCCCCTTTAACAAGGGGACCCCCAGATCCTGGCCTCCCCCCATGTGACAAAAAAGTGTCAAAAATAGTAAAAAAGACAGGAGACACTTTGGGACAAGAAATAAAAATGTCCCACGATGTAAATCCATCTCACGCTGTCCGACGGAATAAAAAATGAAAAAAAAAAAAGCCGCAACAGATCCGCCTCCATGGGAGGCTCCCTCCGAGTGACGCTTCTTCTCGATGACAGTTGTTATATAGCTGAGGGCGGGGCCACTCGGTGACCTAAACGGGTGACCCCGCCTTCCTCTGACGTCACGTGTCCACTGCTCTACTGACCATGTCCACTGCTCTACTGACGACGTCCACTGTCCTACTGACCACATCTACTGCTGTACTGACTGACACCATTCACAGTCCACACTGACACCACTGGCGGAACTACCAACAAAGGTCGCACTTGCGACTGGGCCCTGGCCTTCTGCCACCATGGCGGGGCCCAAAACTGCAGGACTACACAACATGTGAAAGGGAACCCTGCACTTTGTACTTATCTCATTTCAGAACCCTGCACTCTGTACGTAGCTCATCCCAGAACCCTGCACTCTATACATAGCTCATCCCAGAACCCTGCACTCTGTACATAGCTCATCCCAGAACCCTGCACTATGTACATAGCTCATCCCAGAACCCTGCACTCTGTACACAGCTCATCCCAGAACCCTGCACTCTTCTCTGTATATAGGTCATCCCAGAACCCTACACTCTCTATGCAGCTCATTCCAGAACCCTGCACTATGTACATAGCTCATCCCAGAACCCTGCACTCTGTACACAGCTCATCCCAGAACCCTGCACTCTTCTCTGTATATAGGTCATCCCAGAACCCTACACTCTCTATGCAGCTCATTCCAGAACCCTGCACTATGTACATAGCTCATCCCAGAACCCTGCACTGTGTACATAGCTCATCCCAGAACCCTGCACTCTGTACATAGCTCATCCCAGAACCCTGCATTCTGTACATAGCTCATTCCAGAACCCTGCACTCTGTACATAGCTCATCCCAGAACCCCGCACTCTGTACATAGCTCATTCCAGAACCCTGCACTCTATACATAGCTCAACCCAGAACCGTGCACTCTGTTCATAGCTCATTCAAGAACCCTGCACTCTATACATAGCTCATCCCAGAACCCTGCATTCTGTACATAGCTCATTCCAGAACCCTGCACTCTGTACATAGCTCATCCCAGAACCCCGCACTCTGTACATAGCTCATTCCAGAACCCTGCACTCTATACATAGCTCAACCCAGAACCGTGCACTCTGTTCATAGCTCATTCAAGAACCCTGCACTCTATACATAGCTCATCCCAGAACCCTGCACTCTGTTCATAGCTCATTCCAGAACCCTGCACTCTATACATAGCTCATTCCAAAACCCTGCACTCTGTTCATAGCTCGTCCCAGAACCCTGCAATCTGTACATAGCTCATTCCAGAACCCTGCACTCTGTACATAGCTCATCCCAGAATCATGCACTCTGTACAAAGCTCATCCCAGAACCCCGCACTCTGTACGTAATGCACTCCAAACCCCGCATGCTTTTATCCTTTTTTTTTTTTTAATGAATGTGCTGGGGTTTGTATGTATCCATGATACTCTTACTTGCGGAACAATAATAAAAGCATATTTTATAGGTACAAGGAAGCCCAAGTTTTGTTTAATGACCCCCCTTAAGCCCCTCCCACTGTCAAAAGTTTGACCACACCCACATTTGCCGCGGCGCGCTATGCAAGGTTACTTCCTTCCTCATGTGCCCCTCATTCTTAAGTTCAAAAGTTGGGAGGAATGTATAAGCAGAATATCCCCCATGCTGTATGATGGGAACATACCTTGAGCTGCTTGCCTTTCGCTCGTCCCTTGGCTTCCTGCAATATCTGCTATGGCGCTGTCAACTGATTCAGTCTCTGAAAAAAAAGACCACCTTTAGCTTGGAATGTGCAGAGAGTTATAATCCTCTAAAGCAGTGGTCTCCAAACTGGGGCCCTGGAGCCTGATGCAGCCATTAGCTTGCCTTTATTCAGCCCTTGGGCACTGTTCCTCTCACTGATACCAGAAACCAACAGCAGAGCACTATTCCTTCCACTGACACCAATAATGGGGCACTATTCCAACCAATGATTCCAATGATGAGGCACTATTTCTTCCAGGGACACCAATGATGGGGCACAACTCCAACCAATAGTACCAATGATAGGGCACTATTCTTTCCACTGACACCAATGATGGGGCACTATTCTAACCAATAATATGAATGATAGAGCACTATTCCTTCCACTGACACCAATGATGGGGCACTATTGATCCCACTGACACCTATGATGGGGCACTATTCCTCCCACTGACACCAATGATGGGGCACTATTCCAACCAATTATACCAATGATGGGGCGTTATTCCTCCCACTGACACCAATGATGGGGCTCATCAGTGCAGCCTATCAGTGCCCATTAGGGATGAGCCTGATGTTCGAGCCGAATGTAAGTTTGACTCGAACATCGGGTGTTCGCCAAATTTAGAACATTATGGGGCGTTCGCGGGAAATTTGAGTGCCGTGGAATGCCCCACAATGCACTGCGGGATTGCAGTGCATTGCTGTATGATGATTGGCCAAAGCATGCACCATGGCCTGCATGCTTTGGCCAATCACAATGCGCTCTGCTGAGAGTGCCATAATTGGCCAAAGTCAGGGTGCCTTTGGCCAATCATGGCTCAGGGGGACTAAATCCGTGCCCCACACTATACAAGGCTGCTTACACGGTGGCTGTATATAGTGTAATGAATGAAGAGAGATTAGGCAGCGTTAGTGGCATGCAGACAATCTATTTGATATATACAGTATCTCAGAAAAGTGAGTGCACCCCTCAGTCACATTTTTGTAAATGTGCTGCAGCTCAGTTTTAGGGTCTTGGCAATCTTCTTATGGCCTAGGCCATCTTTATGTAGAGCAACAATTCTTTTTTTCAGATCCTTAGAGAGTTCTTTCCCATGAGGTGCCATGTTGAACTTCCAGTGACCAGTATGAGAGAGTGAGAGCGATAACATCAAATTTAACACACCTGCTCCCCATTCACACCTGAGACCTTGTAACACTAACGAGTCACATGCCACCGGGGGAGGGAAAATGGCTATTTGGGCCCAATTTGGACATTTTCACTTAGGGGTGTACTCACTTTTGTTGCCAGCGGTTTAGACATTAATGGCTGTGTGTTGAGTTATTTTGAGGGGACAGCAAATTTACACTGTTATACAAGCTGTACACTCACTACTTTACATTGTAGCAAAGTGTCATTTCTTCAGTGTTGTCACATGAAAAGATAGAAGAAAATATTTACAAAAATGTGACTGAGGGGTGTACTTACTTTTGTTCAATACTGTGTATATATATATATATATATATATATATATATATATATATATATATATATATATATATATATATATATATATATATATAGATCTGTAATTCAGGCAGTGTAATATATACAATATCTTGTATTGAAGTGGTTAAGGGGAACCCTGCAGTGACGTAAACGGGTGACCCCGCCCCCTCTGAAGTGACATGACGTCAGAAGGGGCAGGGTCACTCGGTTACATCAGCGGATGGCCTCGCCCTCAGCTATATAACAGTTGTCAAAGCAAAAAGACAGCAGTCGCGGGGATGCCTTCCACGGAGGAGGAGTGTTTCAGTTTTCTTTTGTTCGTTTTTTTCTCGGGTGCGTCGGCACTGTGATTGAAGATGGACATCGTGGGACACTTTTTTTTTGTCCAAAATTGTCCAAAACTTTTTACTTTTTTGACACTTTTTTTGGTGCATGGGTAGGGATACATGTACCAGATACCCAATCACATAGGGGGGCCGGGATCTGGGGGTCCCCTTGTTAAAGGGGGCTTCCAGATTCCGATAAGCCCCCCGCCCGCAGACCCCCACAACACCAGGCAAGGATTGTGGGGAAGAGGCCCTTGTCCCCATCAACATGGGGACAAGGTGTTTTGGGGGGACCCCAAAGCACCCTCCCCATGTTGAGGGCATTTGGCCTGGTACGGTTCAGGAGGGGTGGAGCGCTCTCTCACCCCCCCTTTTCCTGCGGCCTGCCAGGTTGTGTGCTCGGATAAGGGTCTGGTATGGATTTTGGGGGGGACCCCACGCCATTTTTTAAAAAATTTTGCGCAGGGTTCCCCTTAATATCCATACCAGATCTGAACTGCCCAGTATGGACTGGGGGTAACCCATGCTTTTTTTTTTTAATGATTTTTTATGTATATTGCTGGGATCCAACAATACAGCCGCCAGCAATTTTAAATGACATTTTTTCCTTAAATGTCATTTTGCTGTGGTACTGTTTTGAACATGGGAAAAATGTGCTATTTACAGGCAGACTAAGGGGACCCCCCAGGCACGATATTTAAAGGAATACTTCATTTTTATTGTTTCACTTTAAGCATTATTAAAATCACTGCTCCCGAAAAAACTGTCATTTTAAAAACCTTTTTTTGCATTGTTACATGTCCCCTGGGGCAGGACCCGGGTCCCCAAACACTTTTTAGGACAATAACTTGCATATAAGCCTTTAAAATGAGCACTTTTAATTTTTCACGTTCGTGTCCCATAGACTTTAACGGTGTTCGCACAAATTCTTTGCCTGTCCGCGTGTTCTGATGTGAACCGAACTGGGGGGGGGTTGGGTGGTTCGGCTCATCCCTAATGCCCATCAGAGCACATCAGTGAAGGAGAAAAGTTACTTATTTGCAAAATTGTATAACAGAAACTAAGAAAAAAAAATGTTTTTTTCAAAATGTCCGCTCTTTACCGTCTGTTTAGCAAAAAAAAAAAAAAAAACCCAGTGGTGATTAAATACCACTAAAAGAAACTTCTATCTGTCTAAAAAAAAAAAAAAAAAAAAAAAATATCATATGGGTACACTGTTGCATGACCGCGCAATTGTCACAAAGTGTGGTGACAGCGCTGAAAGCTGAAAATTGGCCTGGGCAGGAAGAGGGTGAAAGTGCCCGGTATTGATGGGTTAATTAGTGCACAAACTAGTGTTACTGTAGGTAAAAAGATATACTTTTTTTACTATAATATTTTATATAATAATCATAATAATATGAATTAATTATTTATATATATATATTAATTATATTATATTAATAATAATTATATAATATTTAAAAATACACTAAAATGATAGTATATATAATATTAATTATTAATTAATATTATTATATTCATTAGTAATTATATTATATTAATAATAATTATATAATATTTTAACATAGACTAAAATGATGGTTCTGGTACAATGCATGGCAAAATTATTCACAAATCACTCAAAAGACATGCTGATTGGATAGAATCGGATTCTGTCTAACAAAAAAAAAATTAAAAAAAAAAATTGTCCCTAGTATAGAATGAATGTGTGGGACCTTAGGTTGTAAGCTCCTTGAGGGTCGGGACTGATGTGAATGTACAATGTATATGTAAAACGCTGCGTAAATTGACGGCGCTATATAAGTACCCGAAATAAATAAATAAAAGATAAAATGAAATAATATCTTTTTTATTTTTTAACACGACTAAAAGAAACAAAAGAAAAAAGTTACTTATTATGGCTGATTAGGGAAATCTAAGGGTTAATAAAGGGTTAAATAGGAACAGGTAGCTTTAACTCTCCGTTCACACTGAATTCGGCTTTGAAACTACTTTAGCGCGATTTCAAAGCCGCCGGTCGGTGCGATTTAATGTGCTGACATGACATTGCCAAAAACAGTGCAGGAATCTTTTATCAAATCAGTGCCAGGCAGAGTCGCACCTATTTGAATGGTTCCATTGGCACAAATAGGGTGCAGCTTGTCATGTGATTTTAAACATTGTTCAGTGATAGACGGATGCAAAGTAACATTGTTTTAAAAACAATGTTACTTTTGTAACTACTCTGTTTACTTTCACCTGCAGATCAGAGGTTCAAACGATGCATCTGATGTCATGATGTCAGTTAAGCTCTGTTCACACCAGTGCAACTTGTCATGTGATTTGACAGTTTATAGACAATGTTCCTTTGTATCTCCTTAGTTTTGTAAATATTGATCAGACGGGAGATAGAGATATACAAAAGAAAATGGTTTATAAATATTGATCACGAGGGAAGTAGACAATTATACTTTGTATCTCTCTATCTCCTGTCTGATCAATGTTTATAAACAATGTTACTTTGTATCTCTCTATCTCCTGTCTGAACAATGTTTATAAACAATGTTACTTTGTATCTCTCTATCTCCTGTCTGATCAATGTTTATAAACAATGTTACTTTGTATCTCTCTATCTCCTGTCTGATCAATGTTTATAAACAATGTTACTTTGTATCTCTCTATCTCCTGTCTGAACAATGTTTATAGACAATGTTACTTTGTATCTCTCTATCTCCTGTCTGATCAATGTTTATAGACAATGTTACTTTGTATCTCTCTATCTCCTGCTTGATAACAATATTTATTAAAAAATGTGACATTGTTTATAAGCATTGATCAGACAGGAGATAGAGATACAATGTTACTTTGAATCTCTCTATCTCCCTTCTGATTAATGTTTATAAACAATATTACATTGTATCTCTCTATTTCCTGTCCGTACAATGTTTATGAACAATGTTACTTTGTATCTTTGTCTTTCTATCTCCTGACTGATCAATGCTTATAAATAATGTTATTTTTATCTCTCTATCTCCTGTCTGATCAATGTTTATAAACAATGTTACTTTGTATCTCTCTATCTCCTGTCTGATCAATGTTTATAAACAATGTTACTTTGTATCTCTCTATCTCCTGTCTGATCAATGTTTATAAACAATGTTACTTTGTATCTCTCTATCTCCTGTCTGAACAATGTTTATAGACAATGTTACTTTGTATCTCTCTATCTCCTGTCTGATCAATGTTTATAAACAATGTTACTTTGTATCTCTCTATCTCCTGTCTGATCAATGTTTATAAACAATGTTACTTTGTATCTCTCTATCTCCTGTCTGATCAATGTTTATAGACAATGTTACTTTGAATCTCTCTATCTCCCTTCTGATCAATGTTTATAAACAATATTACATTGTATCTCTCTATTTCCTGTCCGTACAATGTTTATGAACAATGTTACTTTGTATCTTTGTCTTTCTATCTCCTGACTGATCAATGCTTATAAATAATGTTATTTTTATCTCTCTATCTCCTGTCTGATCAATGTTTATAAACAATGTTACTTTGTATCTCTCCATCTCTTGTCTAAACAATGTTTATAAACAATGTTATTTTGTATTTCTCTATCTCCTCTGTGAACATTTTTTTTTATAAATAATGTTTCTTTGTCTCTCTCTATCTCCTGCTTTATTAATATTTATAAGAAAAAAAAGTGACTTTGTATCTCTCTATCGCCTGTATGTTAATAAACAATGTTACTTTGTATCTCTCTATCTCCTGTCTGATCAATGTTTATAAACAATGTTACTTTGTATCTCTCTATCTCCTGTCTGATCAATGTTTATAAACAATGTTACTTTGTATCTCTCTATCTCCTGTCTGATCAATGTTTATAAACAATGTTACTTTGTATCTCTCTATCTCCTGTCTGATCAATGTTTATAAACAATGTTACTTTGTATCTCTCTATCTCCTGTCTGATCAATGTTTATAAAAAATGTTACTTTGTATCTCTCTGTCTCTAAACAATGCTTATAAAACAATGTGTCAGAAGGTTTCTTCACAGCAGGAACAGCGGTAGCCGCCATGGTTCTTTTTTCTTGACAGATCTGCTGGAAGGTTAATTGTCTCCTGTCCACAATGTCCCCAGGCTGTAGGTATGTTAGATGGGGATCTTAGATTGTAAGCTCCCGAAGGCAGAGACTGATGAATATATACCATATGTAAAGCTTTGCACAAATTGTCTGAGCTAAATAAATACTTGTAACAAAAATAAATAAAATATGAGGTTTCTCACCATTGTCTATGGCGATCGGCACCTCGGGATTATTTCCATCGTCTTTGGTCCCTCGATCGTCTCCCTTTATCTGGGGCTCAGTAATATCCGGAGGTTCAAGAGGACCTGTGTTGTTTTATACACACAATGATTACACTCCGTTCACAGGAACAAGGGCTTCATAATTCCATTCTTTTCTCAATATTTATCAACTTATTTTACTGTCATCAAATGGGAAACCTAGTGCCAAAGTACCTCAATAAGCAGGGTGACTCTGCAGGTACTCAGTAACGGTTTGTGCCAACGTCCCCAAAAATCGGATTATAGATAAAAGAAAAACTCTAGGCATGGGACTTTGGAGGCACAATAGTGTTAGACTACAAAAAATAAATTAGATAAAGGTATTTTATTGGAAAATTATAAAAGACAATGGACACACATGGATTAATTAAAAACAATTCAGGCTAGATGTGGACCCTAATAATCATACACCGTGAGAGTCCTAACCTGCATATTTGTATAACATAAAGAAGGTTATAAATGTATACATATGTCACTTAGTCCATATATAGGAGAAATACTTCCCCTGGGTATTGAACAGTAGATAGGTACACAATTGTGGCAGACAAAGTGCAGCAGGTTTGGTAATCCACGGAGAGATATTCTCTAGTTGCTCTACATGTTTCGCGTTACGCAGAACGCTTCCTCAGGAGCTAGAGATTCAATTGGGTAAGGTAAGGTTGCATAAACCTATCAGTAATGATTGTAATGCAAATGATCACAATTTGATCATGGGTATACGATATCTGAATTGAGTTGGAGACAGCAGTCGGCCACAGCCTGGAACCTCTCAAAGAAATGTAGCATCAAGTATCCATAAGGGGGAAAGCATAGGCTTTGTCATTGTAGTGCCTTAGATGGATGAGAGGGAGCACAGGAGTGCCAGATCGGACGGCGCACTCCTGTGCTCCCTCTCATCCATCTAAGGCACTACAATGACAAAGCCTATGCTTTCCCCCTTATGGATACTTGATGCTACATTTCTTTGAGAGGTTCCAGGCTGTGGCCGACTGCTGTCTCCAACTCAATTCAGATATCGTATACCCATGATCAAATTGTGATCATTTGCATTACAATCATTACTGATAGGTTTATGCAACCTTACCTTACCCAATTGAATCTCTAGCTCCTGAGGAAGCGTTCTGCGTAACGCAAAACATGTAGAGCAACTAGAGAATATCTCTCCGTGGATTACCAAACCTGCTGCACTTTGTCTGCCACAATTGTGTACCTATCTACTGTTCAATACCCAGGGGAAGTATTTCTCCTATATATGGACTAAGTGACATATGTATACATTTATAACCTTCTTTATGTTATACAAATATGCAGGTTAGGACTCTCACGGTGTATGATTATTAGGGTCCACATCTAGCCTGAATTGTTTTTAATTAATCCATGTGTGTCCATTGTCTTTTATAATTTTCCAATAAAATACCTTTATCTAATTTATTTTTTGTAGTCTAACACTATTGTGCCTCCAAAGTCCCATGCCTAGAGTTTTTCTTTTATCTATAATCTTATTTTACTGCATGTGCCAGATAAGGAATCCAATCAAGTTATTTTATCATTCTTTAACTGCTTCAGCCCCGGAAGATTTTACCCTCCCCCCTTCCTGACCAGAGCACTTTTTTGCGATTCGGCACTGCGTCGCTTTAACTGACAATTTTGCGGTCGTGCGACGTTGCACCCAAACAAAATTGACGTCCTTTTTTCCCACAAATAGAGCTTTCTTTTGGTGGTATTTGATCACCTCTGCGGTTTTTATTTTTTGCGCTATAAACAAAAAAAGAGCGACAATTTTGAAAGAAAACGCAATATTTTTTACTTTTTGCTATAATAAATATCCCCCGAAAATATATATAAAAACAATTTTTTCCTCAGTTTAGGCCGATACGTATTCTTCTACATATTTTTGGTAAAAAAAAAAAAAAAATCGCAATAAGCGTGTATTGATTGGTTTGCGCAAAAGTTATAGCGTCTACAAAATAGGGGATAGTTTTATGGCTTTTCTATTATTTTTTTTTTTTTTTTACTAGTAATGGCAGCGGCCTACGATTTTTATCAGGAGTACGACATTATGGCGGACACATCGGACACATTTTGACACATTTTTGGGACCGTTGGAATTTTTACAGCGATCAATGCTATAAAAATGCACTGATTACTGTAAAAACGTCACTGGCAGTGAAGGGGGTTAACCACTAGGGGGCAGTGAAGGGGTTAAGTGTGTCCTAGTACGTCTTCTAACTGAAGGGGGGAGGGGACTGTGCAGAGGAGATGACAGATCGCTGTTCATACTCTGTATGAACAAACGATCTGTCTGTTCTCCCCTCAGAAAACAGGAAACTGTGTGTTTACACACACAGATCCCGGTTCTCCGTGTGCTCTGAGCGATCGCGGGAGCCCGGCGGTGATTGCGACCGCCGGGCACTCTCATCGGCTGCATGGGCGAGCGGGGGGTGCGCACGCACCCCCTAGTGGCCGTCTATGTTACCAACGTAACATGACGGCGATTCGCGCAGCCGAGCCATGTTGCCGCAGTACAACTGCGGCGGCTGGTCGGCATGCGGTTATGCATGCTAATTTCAAAAGTAAGCTGACCAAGAATATATTTTGGGTTACCGCTCCTGAAATGATTACTTCTGATAACTGAGAGCTCCAGTGAGCCTCAGCTGTGCACGTTTCCATATGAGATTGTGTAGAGGGGAAGAGGGTGTGTCCATTCCCTCCACTCAGGTCTCAGATTACACTCAACTCCCTGCTTTATGCTGTGCAGTGTATGAAATCAGATCCCCTCCCCCTACCTCTGGAAGCTCAGAAATTCTGCGTAAATTCTGGACTTTGAACACCCGTAGAGTAGAGAAGACTGCAGGTAAACAGGTACAACTTATGTAGGGAGGATTTATTTTGTCTCTGTGTATCACCCGAGGCCAGTCACTTCACTGGGTGTATGTAAGTGTTATAACCACTTGAAGGCAGATATACTGCGGCAGGGTGGCCCTCCCGCGCAAAATCATGTACCTGTACGTGATTGCGTGCACGGGGTCTGGGGGCGCTCGTCCCGGTGATCCGCTCCCGCTGTAATTGGATAAAGCCGGGAGCCAATCAGTGGATCCAGCAGACAAGATATCCGCTGGGACCCACCGATCGTTCTGAGGAGAGGCAGAATGGCGGTCTGCCAGAGAGGAAAATGGAGATCTTGTGTTTCTGCTCTCTGTTTTCCCCCAGTCAAAGCACCTCCCCCACAGTTAGAAAGTACTCCCTAGGGACACATTTAACCCTTTGATCGCCCCCCTGATGTTAACCCCTTCCCAGCCAGTGTTATTAGTACAGTGACAGTGCTTTTTTTTTAAGCACTGATCACTGTTTTGGTGTCACTGGTCCCCAAAAAAGTGTCAGTTAGGTGTCCAATTTGTCCGCCGCAATGTCGTAGTACTGCTAAAAATCGATGATCGTCGCCATTATTTGTAAAAAAAAAAAAGGAAAAAAAATCCATAATAGTATCCCATAGATTGCAGATGCTATATAACTTTTGCACAAACCAATCAATATACATCTATTGGGATTTTGTTTTACCAAAAATATGTAGCAGAATACATATTGGCCTAAATTGATGAAGAAATTAGATTTTTTACATTTTTTTTTCATTGGATATGTTTAATAGCTGAAAATAAAAAATTGTCAGGACTGGGCTCAGCCCTTCCTTCTCTGGGCTGGCCGCTCAGCTGTCGGCTAATTGCCAGCTCTCATCTCTCTCCACAGTTACTCAGTCAGTCCTGCCTACTTAAGCCGTCCAGCCCAGAGGATCTCTGCCTTCGCCTTGGTCAACATCACAGAGACTATCTCCTGCATTCCTGTTAAAAGACTTGCTTGGCTGACATCCCTTCTGGCTCCAGATCCTGCTTGCTGTTTTACTACACTCCTCTTTGGCTCCCTGATGTTTTGGCTTGTCTGACTATCCGTTCCAGTTCCTGAACGCTGGCTAAGTTTTGACTACGTTTGTTCTATTTACTTTTATTATTAAACAAGTGTGATTTAACTGTACTTCTGTCTCGGTCTGATTTCATGGTTTCTGACAAAAATATATATTTTTTCAAAATTGTCGGCCTTTTTTTTTTATAGCGCAAAAAATAAAAAAATGCAGAGGTGATCAAATACCACCAAAAGAAAGCTCTATTTGTGGGGAAAAAAGGACGTCAATTTTGTTTGAGAGCCATGTCGCACGACCGTGCAATTTTCAGTTTACCGCTTCTCGCTATAACTTTTGCGCAAACCAATCAATATACGCTTATTGCGATTTTTTTTACCAAAAATATGTAGAAGAATACGTATCAGCCTAAACTGAGGGAAAAAAAATGTTTTTTTTATATATATTTTTAGGGATATTTATTATAGCAAAAAGTAAAACATATTGTGTTTTTTTCAAAATTGTCGCTCTTTTTTGTTTATAGTGCAAAAAATAAAAACTGCAGAGATGATCAAATACCATCAAAAGAAATCTCTATTATGTGGGGAAAAAAGGGCGTCAATTTTGTTTGGGAGCCACGTCGCACGACCGCGCAATTGTCAGTTAAAGCGATGCAGTGCCGAATTGCAAAAAGTGCTCTGGTCTTTGGCCAGCAAAATGGTCCGGGGCTGAAGTGGTTAAAGTAACGCAGTGCCCTATCGCAAAAAATGGCCTGGTCATTAAGGGGGTAAAAACTTCCGGGGCTGAAGTGGTTAAAAGGCCCAGGCAAAGCATTTTTGTTATTTTTTTTATATAAAATGGAATTGGTCTTTAAAAAATAATCACCGGTTTCTGGCAATCCAGGGGCAAAGAGAACCTCCCTCAGCTTAGTCAGCATCTTCTCTTCATTCTTCTTGTCTTCCTTGGTGATGAGGAGCAGATTGCGGGCGTACTTCTGTATCTCGGGCTGAGAATACAGAATCCGTTCCTTCTCCTTCCAGCTGCTGTTTTCTACGTCATCCATTATCACCAGAACATTGAACCTCCCTGTGCCAGACAGAAAGACCACAACAAAAAACATCCTGCTATTGTAGAAGGGTTATTCTGCACCAAAAAACTTAGGGTATCAAACAGAGAAAATAAACAAAAAAAATAAAAAATTGGAGGCCTGTCTATTGTATCATAAAAGCAACATAAGTTTAAGTCTACGCGTTTCACGCTACATCAGTGCTGAATTATAATAATTATAATAATCATTGATGTAGCACGAAACGCGTAGACTTTTCTTATGCCCCACAGTGTTTTACTGCTGTGTTTTGTTGCTTTTATGATGCAATAAAGATGGACATTCTTGAAGTGCAGCTGTCTAAAATTTTGTAAACAAACATTCTTGAGTACAATGAGCTGATGTAAGAGTCCTGAGCTTACTACGCATGCACCAATGGTGCCTTTCCGCAAGAGGAAATCCTTGCCAACTGAGCATGTTCCAAAGATGCCTCAGGGCGCCAACCCGCACCTGCACAGAAGACTTGATGGAAAAGGGTGGGAAAATGCCCAGGACGCGCACAGGAAGTGACCTCAACCTGATGGAAAAAGGTGGGAAAATACCGAGGAGGCCCACAGGAAGTGACATCAACCTGATGGAAAAAGGCAGGAAAATACCCGGAAGGCCCACAGGAAGTGACATCAACCTGATGGAAAAAGGTGGGAAAATACCCAGGAGGCCCACAGGAAGTGACATCAACCTGATGGAAATAGGAGGGAAAATACCCAGGAGGCCCACAGGAAGTGACATCAACCTGATGGAAAAAGGCAGGAAAATACCCAGGAGGCCCACAGGAAGTGACATCAACCTGATGGAAAAAGGTCGGAAAATACCCAGGAGGCCCACAGGAAGTGACATCAACCTGAAGGAAAAAGGTGAGAAAATGCCTAGGAGGCGCACAGGAAGTGACCACAAACTTCCCTATACAAGCCCAGCCCAGACACTGCCAAATGGCTGGATTATACTGTCATGAGGGCCACGTACCTGATGTGAGACCGAAGTAGTGGGGAGACCTCCCTTGCACCTCGGGTTCTGTAAGAGTCCAGGGCTTACTACGCAAGCACCAATGGCGCGTTGCTGCAAGAGGAAATCCATGCCAACTGAGCATGCGACAAAGATGCCTCAGGGCGCCAACCATTGCCTGCGCAGAAGACTTGATGGAAAAGGGCAGGAAAATGCCCAGGACGCGCACAGGAAGTGACCTCAACCTGATGGAAAAGGGCGGGAAAATACCCAGGAGGCGCACAGGAAGTGACATCAACCTGATGGAAAAAGGCGGGAAAATGCCCAGGAGGAGAGCAGGAAGTGACCTCAAACTTCCCTATATAAGCCCAGCCCAGACACTGCCAAATGGCTGGATTATACTGTCACAAGGGCCATGTACCTGATGTGAGACCGAAGTAGTGGGGATTCCTCCCTTGCACCTCGGGTCCTTAAAGCCTCTGGAGATGGAGACAGAGACTTGGTGGACACCTAGTGGCAGGGGTGCCAGGGGTGTGGAGCACCGTGCAAGCCTTAGTCCGAAATCTGACCCGAGGTGCAAGGGAGGCTTCCCTACTACTTCGGTCTCACATCAGGTACGTGGCCCTCATGACAGTATAATCCAGCCATTTGGCAGTGTCTGGGCTTATATAGGGAAGTTTGAGGTCACTTCCTGTGCGCCTCCTGGGTATTTTCCCTCCTTTTTCCATCAGGTTGAGGTCACTTCCTGTGCGCATCCTGGGTATTTTCCTGCCTTTTTCCATCAGGTTGAGGTCACTTCCTGTGCGCATCCTGGGCATTTTCCTGTCCTTTTCCATCAAGTCTTCTGTGCAGGTGTAGGTTGGCACCCTGAGGAGTCTTTGGCGCATGCTCAGTTGGCACGGATTTCCTCTTGCGGCAACGCGCCATTGGTGCGTGCGTAGTAAGCCCAGGACTCTTACAGCTGAGCTTGCACTGGTTGGAAAAATTGTGGGCGGGACTGACCGACCTGGAGCTGCACCATATAATTAACAATTGGAGAACCAGTAATGGAAAATGTGTGCAGCTCAGGCTACAAGGGAAAACAATCCTGTGTTCACCACTGTGAGTTCAGGCCAGAGAAGGAGCTTGTCTCGGCTCCAAACAACTGTTGAGCAAAGGATGGATCCCATGAAGCTGCACATCAATGCAGACCCTCTGGTATTGTAATGTATGGCAGTCTCAGCTTGGGCTCCCACCAGGCCACACCCCCAACGTGTTTCACTCCACCACTCAGAGCTTAATCATGGGGGAAGGGGCTGAGTTTCAATACCAGTAGGTCTGCATTGATGTGCGGCTTGATGGGATCCATCCTTTGCTCATTAATATATTGAGAACATAGTGTACAAAATATATACACTATATTGTCAAAAGTATTGGGACGCCTGCCTTTACACACACATGAACTTTAATGGCATCCCAGTCTTAGTCTGTAGGGTTCAATATTAAGTTGGCCCACCCTTTGCAGCTATAACAGCTTCAACTCTTCTGGGAAGGCCGTCCACAAGGTTTAGGAGTCTGTCTATGGGAATGTTTGACCATTCTTCCAGAAGCCCATTTGTGAGGTCAGGCACTGATGTTGGATGAGAAGGCCTGGCTCACAGTCTCCGCTCTACTTCATCCCAAAGGTGTTCTATTGGGTTGAGGTCAGGACTCTGTGCAGGCCAGTCAAGTTCCTCCACCCCAAACTCGCTCATCCATGTCTTTATGGACCTTGCTTTGTGCACTGCTCCAAATCATTTGGTGGAGGGGGATTATAGTGAGGGGTTATTTTTCACAGGTTTGGATTGGTTTCTTAGTTCCACTGAAGGGAACGCTTAAGGTGTCAGCATACCAAGACATATTGGACAATTTCAACTTTGTGGGAACAGTTTGGGTATGGTTCCAACATGACTGCGCACCAGTGCTCAAAGCAAGGTCCATAAAGACATGGATGAGCGGGTTTGAGGTGGAGGAACTTGACTGGCCTGCACAGAGTCCTGACCTCAACCCGATAGAACACCTTTGGGGTGAATTAGAGCGGAGACTGTGAGCCAGGCCTTCTCATCCAACATCAGTGCCTCACAAATGTGCTTCTGGAAGAATGAAACTGAAAGATGAAATCCAATTAAAGAAAGGTCAGGGGCAGTCAGGCTGGGGGAGAGCTAGGAAAGGGCTAGATGATGCTGGATATCCTTCTGCCAGGAAATGAGGCAGGCACTATCTGCTTCTTGCAGCTTCTGACTTGATGCAGCTTCTAATGCATGTTGTGAGAAGCTCAAAGTGTGCAGTGAAATCAGAGGAAGCTGTTTCAGTCCAGGAGAGGAGCCGGTACACCTGTGCAAGACTGAAGTGGGGGTCATATCCAATCATAGACAACAACACAAAGCTGACTGGGGGGTAAAAGTTTGACTCAAAATTCACTTTAAAGCAGAAAGAATTATAAAAAGACATGGCGAGGACTATATACCGAGCGTGGCTGAGAGATGGTCCATCTCGGAGTCATATTCCTCTACAATGCGGACTGCCCCCTGGCGCCGGCGGTGATACAGAACACCAAAGCTGCAGTTGATGATCCCTTCAATGCCTTTGTCAGAGATACGGAAGGTTGTGACATCATCCACCAAGTCCTGAAGATTAGGAGATTTCAGCAAAGACTGCAGCCACGTGTAATCGGTTCTCGGACACCTGGAGAAAATCCCCACAGTTCCAAGTTTCTGCAATAAAATAGAATAAAAAATACTGATATAACAATTGCACTGCCGGATCACTGTATATAAAACAGTGCGTGTCTTGTCAGATGGTGGAGGAGGAAGCAGTGCTGGATCAGTAATCTGTATATAAGGTGACGGTGTGTCAGATGGTGTAGGAGGAAGCAGTGCTGGATCAGTAATCTGTATATAAGGTGATGGTGTGTCAGATGGTGTAGGAGGAAGCAGTGCTGGATCAGTAATCTGTATATAAGGTGACAGTGTGTGAGAGATGGTGGAGGAGGAAGCAGTGCTGGATCAGTAATCTGTATATAAGGTGACGGTGTGTCAGATGGTGGAGGAGGAAGCAGTGCTGGATCAGTAATCTGTATATAAGGTGACAGTGTGTCGGATGGTGGAGGAGGAAGCAGTGCTGGATCAGTAATCTGTATATAAGGTGACAGTGTGTCGGATGGTGGAGGAGGAAGCAGTGCTGGATCAGTAATCTGTATATAAGGTGACAGTGTGTCGGATGGTGGAGGAGGAAGCAGTGCTGGATCAGTAATCTGTATATAAGGTGACAGTGTGTCAGATAGTGGAGGAGGAAGCAGTGCTGGATCAGTAATCTGTATATAAGGTAACGGTGTGTCAGATGGTGGAGGAGGAAGCAGTGCTGGATCAGTAATCTGTATATAAGGTGACAGTGTGTCAGATGGTGGAGGAGGAAGCAGTGCTGGATCAGTAATCTGTATATAAGGTGACAGTGTGTCAGATGGTGGAGGAGGAAGCAGTGCTGGATCAGTAATCTGTATATAAGGTGACGGTGTGTCAGATGGTGGAGGAGGAAGCAGTGCTGGATCAGTAATCTGTATATAAGGTGATGGTGTGTCAGATGGTGTAGGAGGAAGCAGTGCTGGATCAGTAATCTGTATATAAGGTGACAGTGTGTCGGATGGTGGAGGAGGAAGCAGTGCTGGATCAGTAATCTGTATATAAGGTGACAGTGTGTCGGATGGTGGAGGAGGAAGCAGTGCTGGATCAGTAATCTGTATATAAGGTGACAGTGTGTCGGATGGTGGAGGAGGAAGCAGTGCTGGATCAGTAATCTGTATATAAGGTGACAGTGTGTCAGATAGTGGAGGAGGAAGCAGTGCTGGATCAGTAATCTGTATATAAGGTGACGGTGTGTCAGATGGTGGAGGAGGAAGCAGTGCTGGATCAGTAATCTGTATATAAGGTGACAGTGTGTCAGATGGTGGAGGAGGAAGCAGTGCTGGATCAGTAATCTGTATATAAGGTGACAGTGTGTCAGATGGTGGAGGAGGAAGCAGTGCTGGATCAGTAATCTGTATATAAGGTGACGGTGTGTCAGATGGTGGAGGAGGAAGCAGTGCTGGATCAGTAATCTGTATATAAGGTGATGGTGTGTCAGATGGTGTAGGAGGAAGCAGTGCTGGATCAGTAATCTGTATATAAGGTGACAGTGTGTGAGAGATGGTGGAGGAGGAAGCAGTGCTGGATCAGTAATCTGTATATAAGGTGACGGTGTGTCAGATGGTGGAGGAGGAAGCAGTGCTGGATCAGTAATCTGTATATAAGGTGACAGTGTGTCAGATGGTGGAGGAGGAAGCAGTGCTGGATCAGTAATCTGTATATAAGGTGACGGTGTGTCAGATGGTGGAGGAGGAAGCAGTGCTGGATCAGTAATCTGTATATAAGTTGACGGTGTGTCAGATGGTGGAGGAGGAAGCAGTGCTGGATTAGTAATCTGTATATAAGGTGACAGTGTGTCAGATGGTGGAGGAGGAAGCAGTGCTGGATTAGTAATCTGTATATAAGGTGACAGTGTGTCAGATGGTGGAGGAGGAAGCAGTGCTGGATTAGTAATCTGTATATAAGGTGACAGTGTGTCAGATGGTGGAGGAGGAAGCAGTGCTGGATCAGTAATCTGTATATAAGGTGACAGTGTGTCGGATGGTGGAGGAGGAAGCAGTGCTGGTTCAGTAATCTGTATATAAGGTGACGGTGTGTCAGATGGTGGAGGTGGAAGCAGTGCTGGATCAGTAATCTGTATATAAGGTGACGGTGTGTCAGATGGTGGAGGAGGAAGCAGTGCTGGATCAGTAATCTGTATATAAGGTGACGGTGTGTCGGATGGTGGAGGAGGAAGCAGTGCTGGATCAGTAATCTGTATATAAGGTGACGGTGTGTCAGATGGTGGAGGAGGAAGCAGTGCTGGATCAGTAATCTGTATATAAGGTGACGGTGTGTCGGATGGTGGAGGAGGAAGCATTGCTGGATCAGTAATATGTATATAAGGTGACAGTGTGTCAGATAGTGGAGGAGGAAGCAGTGCTGGATCAGTAATCTGTATATAAGGTGACGGTGTGTCAGATAGTGGAGGAGGAAGCAGTGCTGGATCAGTAATCTGTATATAAGGTGACGGTGTGTCAGATGGTGGAGGAGGAAGCAGTGCTGGATCAGTAATCTGTATATAAGGTGACGGTGTGTCAGATAGTGGAGGAGGAAGCAGTGCTGGATCAGTAATCTGTATATAAGGTGACGGTGTGTCGGATGGTGGAGGAGGAAGCATTGCTGGATCAGTAATCTGTATATAAGGTGACGGTGTGTCGGATGGTGGAGGAGGAAGCAGTGCTGGATCAGTAATCTGTATATAAGGTGACGGTGTGTCAGATGGTGGAGGAGGAAGCAGTGCTGGATCAGTAATCTGTATATAAGGTGACGGTGTGTCAGATAGTGGAGGAGGAAGCAGTGCTGGATCAGTAATCTGTATATAAGGTGACGGTGTGTCGGATGGTGGAGGAGGAAGCATTGCTGGATCAGTAATCTGTATATAAGGTGACGGTGTGTCAGATGGTGGAGGAGGAAGCAGTGCTGGATCAGTAATCTGTATATAAGGTGACGGTGTGTCAGATGGTGGAGGAGGAAGCAGTGCTGGATCAGTAATCTGTATATAAGGTGACGGTGTGTCAGATGGTGGAGGAGGAAGCAGTGCTGGATTAGTAATCTGTATATAAGGTGACAGTGTGTCAGATGGTGGAGGAGGAAGCAGTGCTGGATCAGTAATCTGTATATAAGGTGACAGTGTGTCGGATGGTGGAGGAGGAAGCAGTGCTGGTTCAGTAATCTGTATATAAGGTGACGGTGTGTCAGATGGTGGAGGTGGAAGCAGTGCTGGATCAGTAATCTGTATATAAGGTGACAGTGTGTCAGATGGTGGAGGAGGAAGCAGTGCTGGATCAGTAATCTGTATATAAGGTGACGGTGTGTCAGATGGTGGAGGAGGAAGCAGTGCTGGATCAGTAATCTGTATATAAGGTGACGGTGTGTCGGATGGTGGAGGAGGAAGCAGTGCTGGATCAGTAATCTGTATATAAGGTGACGGTGTGTCAGATAGTGGAGGAGGAAGCAGTGCTGGATCAGTAATCTGTATATAAGGTGACGGTGTGTCAGATGGTGGAGGAGGAAGCAGTGCTGGATCAGTAATCTGTATATAAGGTGACGGTGTGTCAGATAGTGGAGGAGGAAGCAGTGCTGGATCAGTAATCTGTATATAAGGTGACGGTGTGTCGGATGGTGGAGGAGGAAGCATTGCTGGATCAGTAATCTGTATATAAGGTGACGGTGTGTCAAATGGTGGAGGAGGAAGCAGTGCTGGATCAG
The DNA here is from genome assembly GCF_042186555.1 of Aquarana catesbeiana. NCBI lineage: Eukaryota > Metazoa > Chordata > Amphibia > Anura > Ranidae > Aquarana > Aquarana catesbeiana. The sequence goes on along the minus strand of NC_133329.1, from coordinate 17,541,235 downwards.
TAATCTGTATATAAGGTGACGGTGTGTCGGATGGTGGAGGAGGAAGCATTGCTGGATCAGTAATATGTATATAAGGTGACAGTGTGTCAGATAGTGGAGGAGGAAGCAGTGCTGGATCAGTAATCTGTATATAAGGTGACAGTGTGTCAGATAGTGGAGGAGGAAGCAGTGCTGGATCAGTATTTTGCATGTAAAGTTAGCTTGTATGTATTTATTTTTACTTTCGGAGAAGAAAACACCATGCTGGATCTTTCACTTATTTATATAAACTTCAGTTTAGGTTTCTGAGCTTTAAAGAGAAGCTGGAAAACATTGGTAAAGGTGTCAAGAGCTCCACCTAGTGGCTGCATCAAATATCAAATTTCTATATGCCGTGTTTCATTAATTTCCAGACTAAAAATAAAGAGTTTTTTTTTTTTAAATGTATTTATTTTTAGTCTTTATTATAATAATTAATAAAATATATAGAAGAATATATAGAAGAATATATAGAATATATAGAAGAATATATAGAATATATAGAAGAATATATAAAATATATAGAAGAATATATAGAATATATAGAAGAATGTTGCCATAAGTGATGACATGATGAATCTTACCAGTGCTGGCCGAGAAGGGAGCTTTACTGGAAAATACAAAACAAAAAAGTGAATAAAGAAATGTTACATTGTATTCTGGATGTGTGTCCAGGAAATCTTTATTTACCTTCCTGACACATAATAAATAAATGATTCTCCTCTGTTTGGAACATACAATGTATCAAACTACAATGTGGAAATAAAGTAACCATACTTAATGTGAAAATGTGAAGACAAAAAAGTAAAACATTCGAAACTAACAATATATATATATATATATATATATATATATATATATATATATATTTTTTTTTTTTTTTTTTTTTAATATATATGTTTTATTCCCATCCATATTTTCTGGGGCTGTACATTTAATTTTTTATTTTTTTTTTTGCGTAGACTCAGTCAGGTGTTTTATCAGCGGAATGCATTACTGATGCGTGTTGATGCACTTTTCCAATCTGTTAGGAATTGGATTGGATTGGATTGGATTGATTAGGGGCTCATTCACACTTGCTCCAGCATGTGGCATTGGACGCACGTTTTTTACAGCACTCTGAACGGCAATCAAAGCAGCTGTCACTAAATAAAATTATTACTTTACAGTCTTGTTCACACATTGTATTCATTTTGCCTAAAAAAATGTATACCCTATGTCACTTTCTTGGTGCTTCAAAGCATCTACAAAGCCTCCATAGAAGTCTATGAGAACGCTCACTCACAACACCCAAAGCTTTTGGGGGGCTTTTATTCAGTGTTAGCTTCATTTTGTTTTGGAGGTTATGGCAGTTATGAGATATCCCAGGATGCACTGGGAAACCAACAAGCAAACCAGAAAGACATAAACAGCAGTCACTTCTGGTTTCCGTGTATATATATATATATTCTGGAAGTGTCTGGTGCAGTCATCACATCTGGTGTGCAACGTGGAGCAGCGGGAAGGTCTGGACCGGAGTGGAGCAACTAGTGAAACATGGGAAGGATATAGCGGAAGGTGAGTGAGGACTGAAGAGAGAGGACTGAAGAGAGGGGACTGAAGAGTGAGGACTGAAGAGTGAGGACTGAAGAGTGAAGACTGAAGAGTGAGGACTGAAGAGTGAGGACTGAAGAGAGAGGACTGAAGAGTGAGGACTGAAGAGTGAGGACTGAAGAGAGAGGACTGAAGAGTGAGGACTGAAGAGTGAAGACTGAAGAGTGAGGACTGAAGAGTGAGGACTGAAGAGTGAGGACTGAAGAGAGAGGACTGAAGAGTGAGGACTGAAGAGAGAGGACTGAAGAGAGAGAACTAAAGAGTGAGGACTGAAGAGAGAGGACTGTAGAGTGAGGACTGAAGAGTGAGGACTGAAGAGAGAGGACTGACGAGTGAAGACTGAAGAGAGAGGACTGAAGAGAGAGGACTAAAGATTAAGGACTGAAGAGTGAGGACTGACGAGTGAAGACTGAAGAGAGAGGACTGAAGAGTGAGAACTGAAGAGAGAAGACTGACTAGTGAAGACTGAAGAGAGAGGACTGAAGATTAAGGACTGAAGAGTGAGGACTGACGAGTGAAGACTGAAGAGAGAGGACTGAAGAGTGAGGACTGAAGAGAGAGGACTGAAGAGTGAAGACTGAAGAGAGAGGACTGACGAGTGAAGACTGAAGAGAGAGGACTGAAGAGTGAGGACTGAAGATTAAGGACTGAAGAGTGAGGACTGACGAGTGAGGACTGAAGAGAGAGGACTGAAGAGTGAGGACTGAAGAGAGAGGACTGAAGAGTGAGGACTGAAGAGAGAGGACTGAAGAGTGAGGACTGAAGAGTGAGGACTGAAGAGAGAGGACTGAAGAGAGAGGACTGAAGAGTGAGGACTGAAGAGAGAGGACTGAAGAGTGAGGACTGAAGAGTGAGGACTGAAGAGAGAGTGAGAAGAAGAAGAAGAAGAATGCTCCTTATATTGGAAAGATTGATGCCTTACCGATACCTGAAATGATCTTTGGTGTCAATCGCACCTTATCTGAGCTGCTCATTGCTCAATGAACCCCTAGCAACCAAGGAAGCTATAGATACAGATATGATTTTATTCTACAATTTGTAGATTTTTACCATAACCAATATTATTGGGTCTAATTTTCTTACATCTTATTTTTCTACGCCAGACATAAAAAGTAAAATAAAAAAAGACACCTGAAAAGGTGGATATACAGAATTGTGAACACTTACCGAGGTCATTGATTGAACTTTGGAAAAGGTTCCATCTTTGCTCGGCCTGTTTGTTGACTAGATTATCCCGTTTGAGGTGTGTCAGATAATCCGTTTCCTTCTCCTCCTTCCTGAACAGGAACAAGTCCGAGGGCCGGCTCCCCAGACTGGACTTTTTATAGAGTTCCTTTATTCCTTTCTCTGAGCTCTTCCCATCCAGGTCATCAATCACCACAATCAACTTCTTCTTATCTGCGTCGGACACAGTTGTAATTATATTATTGTACATTCTTGGAAAATAAATTGCACTTTGGCAGTCTAATGACCCGTACACGCGATCGGACATTCCAACAACAAAATCCATGGATTTTTTTCCGACAGATGTTGGCTCAAACTTGTCTTGCATACACACGGTCGCACAAATGTTGTCGGAAATTCCGAACGTCGAGAACGCGGTGACGTACAACACGTTCGAAAAGAAGAATGAATTCAATAGCCAGTGCGGCTCTTCTGCTTGATTCCGAGCATGCGTGGAATTTTGTGTGCGTCGGACTTGTCTACACACGCTCGGAATTTCCGACAACGGATTTTGGTGTCGGAAAATTTGAGATCCAGCTCTCAAATTTTTGTTGTCGGAAATTCCGACGGCAAATGTCCGTTGGAGCCTACACGCGGTCAGAATTTCGGACAATAAGCTCCCATGAAAAATTTGTTGTCGGAAATTCCGAGCGTGTGTACGCGGCATAAGACTTTTCTCCACAAGAACAGAGAAGTCCATGGCAGAAGTAGAAGCTTTGGGAGAGGGCTTTATTTCAGGATCCCCCTTTCATACAACACCCTTGGAATGGAGGTAGTAATGGCCAATTCGGTGAGGCTCGTTTTTCGTTTTTAACAGTCTGCTTAGACACAACCTTTGCTCATCCCTCTTTTCTGTTTAGTTTTTCCTCTTCTTTGTGAAGCCAAAGAATTTGAGGATATCTGACCACATGAGCATGTTGAGCTTACAATTCCAAAACTGCTTTCATTCATTTTGGATGGTGTTTGTGGGAATTTGTGCTCAAGTGTGAAGTCAGGCACTGATGTTGGATAAGAAGACTTGACTCACAATCGGCATTCCAATTCATTCCGAAGGTGTTCTGTAGGGTTTGTTTCTGGGCTCAAGTTCCTCTGAGCCAAACTAGTCAACCATGTCTTTATGGAGTTGGCTTTGTACACATGGGCACAAGCATGCTGGAACAGATAAGAGCCTTCCCCAAACCTTAAGGTTGGAAGAGCACCCTTCCCAGCCAAGTCCACCTATCCCAGCCAAGTCCTTCCCAGCCTTGGCCAAGACTGAGCCAAGTCACCTTTTAGCCCCCAGTGACTGAAACACTTCTTTCCTATTCCCTAGGGACTGAACCTTATGCTTTTTTTCTGCTTTCAATGATTCCAATATCTATTCCACCAGCCCCAGTGAATGAAAGGTCACCCATCCAGCTACCAGTAATCGAATCACATTCTCCTCCTTCCCAAGTGACCGAAATCTGCCCCTGTCCAAATCACAGGGACTGAACCACATCCATTTCTAGCCCCCAATGACTGACACACCTCCTTCACTAACCCCAGTGGACCGCTCCACCCTGAGGACTACCCTTCTCTATACAGGGACACTAATTTATTACTCTCGAGACCCCTGAAAGTTTGCATTTTTTGACATACTATCAATGGTGATGGAAGTGCTATACACAAGTTCATGTATGCTCGGATTCAAGAGAATATCTGAACATTTTAGCTGCATATGTTTCCTTGATAAAGTGGATTTTGTTCCAAGAAACGCGTTGGGTAAAAATGATTGTATGCAAGATAATCTAACATTTATGTCACATAACTATGAGATTTTAATTGATATTTTTTCTCTATGATTTTAACCAGGAGAACTTCTGAATATCAAACCCTTTTTTAGGTAAAAAAAATAAAAATAAAACTTGAGATTCTTAAGGCCCCTTTCACACTGATGGACCGATCGGGTCCGCCTGTCACTTTTACAGGCAGAATGATCGGACCATCCATTTGTAAGTAAAAATCAGAAAATTACTTAGAACCCCCCAATAAAATGGCGACTATTGCAATTTTTTACATCACCCGGTATTTGCGCAGCGGCTTTTCAAATGCAATTTTTTTGGGGGAAAAATACACTTTAATTAATTTTAATGCAAAAAACACAATATATACCCCAATTTGTTTGGTAAAATAGAAAAGATGATGTTACGCCAAGTGAATAGATACCTAACATGTCACGTCTTAACATTGCACTTTACATTTTTTTTTTTTTTACAGGTTACCTGTTTAGGGTTACTGAGGAGGTCTAGCACTAAAATTATTGCTCTCACTCTTTTTTTACACTATCCCTTTAATTTTTTTCTTACAAATTTTTATTCTTATTACAAGGAATGTAAACATCCTTTGGAATGGAGATAAGGGATACCAGGCCCTCTATATGGAAAGATCTGGGATCAATAAAATTGATCTTTTGCTTTAAGAAAAAAATTGTTTACTTCCATCCTAGACCGGAAGTGAGGTCATGACGTCACTCTGGTCCTCCTAGATCATGGAGCTGGGTAGAGACAATCTGGTCTCTCCTCATCTCTGTGACCAGCCACACGAACCGTAGGAACGTTTCCCAGGCTTTCCGGTAAGAACAGTAAGCCCAAGAAACATCAGTGAGCAGTGGAAGGGGGGCGATATGACCTGTCCTGCTGCTTCTAAAAGCAATCCAGTGGCTAATCAGCTTCTTGGATCACTTTTATGGGAAACAGAATTGCTGGCTGGAAAAAAAACATACCATAGCTTTAGCCATAACCCCGGTAAACCACTTCAAAGCCGCAACATATTGCAGCTGCCAAGTGGTTAAAGGATAAGTTCACCTTTCGTAACATGTTACACCCATGGTCAGTGGCGACTGTTGGCCAATTATTTTTGGGGGGGGCAGCAAACACCCGCACCCCCCCATTTGGGTCAGTTATCCACAACCCCCCGGTCGCATCGTCATCCGCACCCCCCCAACCCGGAAGGTCGGTTGCGAGCCCGTCAGCTACCGCATTAATGGCTCAGGCAGCGCTTCCCTCCAGGGCAATGGGCGGTGGCTTCCCCTCCTCCTTTACCAATTGGATTGCTTCTCCTTTCGGCCAATTAGGAAATGGGTCTCAGACCCGCTTCCTGATAGCCATAACCCCGGTAAACCACTTCAAAGCCGCAATATATTGCATCTGCCAAGTGGTTAAAGGATAAGTTCACCTTTCGTAACATGTTACACCCATGGTCAGTGGCGACTGGTGGTCAATTTTTTTGGGGGGGGCAGCAAACACCCGCACCCCCCCCCTGTTGGGGTCAGTTATCCACAACTCCCAGTCGGATCGGTCATCTGCAGCCCCCCGCAACCTGGGAGGTCGGTTGCGAGCCTGGCAGTTACCGCATCGATGGCTCAGGCAGCGCTTCCCTCCAGCGCGATGGGCGGTGGCTTCCCCTCCTCCTGGACCAATTGGAATGCTTCTTCTTTTGGCCAATCGGGAAATGGGTCTCAGACCCACTTCCTGATTGGCCGGCAGAATCACTGACAATAGCGAAAATTTATTTGCTATTGTCACACAACTGGGTGGGCTCGGGGCGCAGTGCTCTGCGCCCCGAGCCCACCCTTTTTGGAAGCCTATTGGAGCCTCTGGCTCTAATCACATGCTTAAAAAAAAAAACCCTGATTGGAATCCATTCGTCCAGGACCCCGCACGTAGATTAGGGGGCCAGATGAATGGATAGGGGAGGGGGTGGAGACCGTGTGCCCCTTATGGACGGGCCGCCACTGTTTAGGGTGTAAAATGTAACAGGTTAGGAATGGACCCACCGAACCCCGCTGTGACAGCTCGTGGGGATCTTCTCCCTCCGTGCTCCACCCACCCGGCAGCGTCACTTATGGATAAGGCATGGAAAACTACAAGGCCAGGCAGCCTTCGTGGCTGTCGTCTTGTAGTTTTCAATGAACTACCACAGCTCTGTGAATCGCCATGTTAGTTCATACATGCTTCCTGTGAGATTGTATCTGCTTACCCATACGGGATGTACAGGTAAGCAGATACACTGGCAGATCTGCTGGAGACCTGCAATGCTTCAGCAAAAAAATGTTTTATTTATAATTTTTTTCCAAGTGAACTTATCCTTTAAATATATGTGTTGATGATAGCATTCATGCATATCAGAAATATATTTTTCTGAAATACCTCCTCCAATTCCCCAATAGGTCAATATCTTCTGTGGTGTTGGGGTGATTATACTTAAGTGTTTGCTGCTTTTCCAATGAGTTGCGCCAGGTGAAACTGTATTTTAGGGCGTGGCAGCCCACTTTTATTGGAAAGAAAGAAGGGAAAAGTTCCTATAGATATTGGTTGCCCACTCAGAGGTTCTTCCACATCAACAGTTAACTGAAAATGCTGAGCCACCCAGTCTCCTTGTCAGCAGCACAGCTGCTCTTCTTATCAGTCCCTGTGACTGTGTTGCCCAGCTCTCCTGTTTCACTTGGCTCACCAGGGCTGTCTTTTCGCATGGGCACGCTGTGCAGTTGCCCGGGGGCCCCACTTGCCTGGGGGGCCCCACCTGCCCAGCGACCCCAGCCAAGCATCATTCAGATGTCCAGTGGTGTACTAAGTGGGGCCCCGGGTGCCACACACTGGGGGGTGTCAGGCCGGTGCCCCCCCTCCATGACTGAAGTGGACTAGCGGAGATATCGGGCAGGTTAAGGCAGCGGCACGGACTAGCGGAGATAGCGAGCGGTGACAGGCACATGGAGAGCCTGAGGCGAGCTGCAGTGGCTTTGCAGGAGGGGGCGTGTGAGCCACACCTGAGTGACACCCGTTGGCACACCCGGGACCCTGGCCGCAATGATCCCCTTCTCTCGTAGCCGCGATCAGTCTCGGCTCGGCTGTCTCACACAGCCGAGCAGGGATGAAGCCGCCTCCCCCTCCTCCTTTATGTTTACACATGGGGAGGGGAGCCAACCAGTGCTGACCAGTGCCCGCCTGATCATCTGAGGACTGAGGTACATTATGGGTCTGAAGGGGGGATCTGCACTGTAGGGGGGTCTGTACTATAGGGGGGTCTGTACTGTAGGGGGGGTCTGTACTGTAGGGGGGTCTGCACTGTAGGGTGGGTCTGTACTGTAGGGGGGTCTGCACTGTAGGAGGGGTCTGTACTGTAGGGGGGTCTACACTGTAGGAGGGGTCTGTACTGTAGGGGGGTCTGCACTGTAGGGGGGTCTGTACTGTAGGGGGGTCTGCACTGTAGGAGTGGTCTGTACTGTAGGGGGTCTGCACTGTAGGAGGGGTCTGTACTGTAGGGGGGGTCTACACTGTAGGAAGGGGTCTGCACTGTAGGGAGGGTCTGTATTGTAGAGGGGGCCTTCACTGTAGGGGGCATCTGTACTGTAGGGGGGTCTGCACTGTAGGAGGGGTCTACACTGTAGGGGGGTCTGTATTGTAGAGGGGGGGTCCGTATTGTAGGGGAGGTCTGCACTGTAGGGGGGTCTGTATTTTAGAGGGGGGTCTGTATTGTAGGGGAATCTGCACTGTAGGCAGGGTCTGTATTGTAGAGGGGTCTGTTTTGTAGGGGGGGCTGCACTGTAGGGGGGGCTGCACTGTGTAATGTAAAGGGGTCCAGAGGTGCAGTTGTGGAGAGGGGGTACACAGTAGTGACAAAGAGATATTGAATGATGCAGAGGTATGCAGGGGGCACAGTGGGGTGTTTTTACATTTTAAGGTGGGGGGTGCCAGATATAGGATCCGCCCCGGGTGCCAAATGCTCTAGGTATGCCCCTGCAGATGTCACAAAGTTGGCTGCCGCATTGTGCGGTGCGGCTCCCTCACAGAGACAGAGTGCCGCACGATCAGTCCCAATATCAGTCAGCGACTCAGCGGCAGGCAGTGTGCCGTGAGAGTCAGCTGTCACTGTGAAGAACAGAGCCGATGCTTTCTGTGTAGTTCCGGCTCTTCACAGGAGGAGTCATATGAAATGCACTCTGCCTGTGACAGATACAGGAAGCATCGGCTCTTCTCTCTACTGCAGCTGCGTGCTTCCTGTCACACTTCCGCGTCTCAGAGGAGCCAGGCAGCATTACACACGCCAGCATTAATACCCACTAGCACCAGCAGCACCAGAGTGTGAGTGTGTACATTTATATTTATTTCCTTTTTTTTAGTTGTATGATTTAGTGGTGAAAGTTATTAGTGCCCAGCCCCCCCCCCCCCCCCCCCCCCAAGTTTTGACTGTAATATCTTATGTGTCCCCCTTATATATCAATCTTAGAGTTACCACTAGTTCGAGGAAGTGTAAGAAAGGTGAGGAAAAAGAAACTTTATTACGTGTTGGTGTAAATAACCTTTAGAGCAGAGCTCGTGTTATATTGTCCAGACGTTGTGTTAATGTTTAAACACTGATTTCGTTGGAAGTACCAATAAATATAGCCCTATTGATCGTTTGCATTTTTATTCTCGTGCGTGATTGTGTAGACAGGACCCCAGTGCATTGTATTGCCCAGGGGCCTATAATGCTCTTAAGATGGCACTGTCCAGGCTCACTCAGCCTTTAGTCACAGCTCCCTGCTACATAGCCCACTCCTGGCCTCTAGATAGGGTTCTCCTGACATCCTGATAGGAGCTGACCTGACTCCTGGTTGAGACCTCCTGCCTCATGACTCCTAGCTGGAGCACCTCTGACTCCTGGTTGAGACCTCCTGTCTCATGACTCCTGGCTGGGGCACTTCTGACTCCTGGGATGAGACCTCCTGTCTCATGACTTCTGGCTGGGGTACCTCTGACTCCTGGTTGAGACCTCCTGTCTCATGACTCCTGGCTGGGGCACTTCTGACTCCTGGGATGAGACCTCCTGTCTCATGACTTCTGGCTGGGGTACCTCTGACTCCTGGTTGAGACCTCCTGTCTCATGACTCCTGGCTGGGGCACCTCTGACTCCTGGGATGAGACCTCCTGTCTCATGACTCCTGGTTGAGATCTACTGTCTCATGACTCCTGGCTGGGGCACCTCTGACTCCTGGTTGAGACCTCCTGTCTCATGACTCCTGGCTGGGGCACCTCTGACTCCTGGGATGAGACCTCCTGTCTCATGACTCCTGGTTGGGGCACCTCTGACTCCTGGTTGAGACCTCCTGTCTCATGACTCCTGGCTGGGGCACCTCTGACTCCTGGTTGAGACCTCCTGTCTCATGGCTCCTTTATGTCTCCAACATGGGAGCTCTCTTCAAACTGGGAGCCCTGAGCTATCCTTAGGCTTAAGTAATTAATAATGACCCTGCACACCCCTGTATGTAGGCTCCTGCTTAATGCAAATCTTGTGTCATGTTCTCTTACATTTTCACAGTGGCAGGGCCTCACACTGTTACACTCCCCATAGGCCTGTATGTTCCTTCAGTTATTCAGTTAGGTGAAAAACACTTCAGTTTAAATGTTAAATATTATAGAACACCAACATACAGTATAATGTAGAAAGATCTCTCTTACCAGTAATAAAATGGGTCTTCACCTTTGTGTCTGGCTGAGAAAAAAAAGTCCTGAAAGTTCCCTCAGTGAAGTAGAGAAGTGGTGTGGAAGTGGAGGAGATCACTTCTGTGACTTTCTTATGATCAGTGTTTGGTACATCTGTGTATATAACGGTGATCTGGAAGTATTGGGAGGACAGAAGTCTCTGCAGCCAGTCACTGTCTGTCTTTGCGGACCAGGAGAAGAGGCCAACAGTTACATTTATTTCCTCATAGTTTGTTCGGTTCACTCCTGCTCTTTCTTCATGAAGGGTTTTGTGGTCTTTATTTATTACTTTTTCATAGACCTGCGGCTGTGGTGTTTTTGAGGTCTGCTGTAATGTCAAAATAAAAATTTAGATAACAAAATCAGTAAGATGAAGGCAGGGTCTCATTCAGGTTCTTCTCAACAAGGATTCCTCCAGAATGTTAGAGGTTCCTTAATCAATGAGCAAATTCTGCCTCTCAAATAAATTCCCACTGACACCATTGATCTTTGTGTAGGGGGGGGTTCCCAATGACCACAATTGTAAGGATCGTTCTTCCCACTGACTATCGCACAAAGTATCATGTGTTGAAGATATAGTAATTTTTTAGCAGGGGTTCCCTGAGCACGGAATGATATTTCAAGGGTTCTTTTGTGATGAAAAGGTTGAGAAAGATTATTCTAAACTATTATGCCCTGTACACATGGTCGGACATTGATCGGACATTCCGACAACAAAACCCATGGATTTTTTCCAACGGATGTTGGCTCAAACTTGTCTTGCATACACACGGTCACACAAAGTTGTCGGAAAATCCGATCGTTCTGAACGCGGTGACGTAAAACACGTACGTTGGGACTATAAATGGGGCAGTAGCCAATAACTTTCATCTCTTAATTTATTCTGAGCATGCATGGCACTTTGTGCATCGGAATTGTCCACACACGGTCGGAATTTACGCAAATAGATTTTGTTGTCGGAAAATTTTATAGCCTGCTCTCAAACTTTGAGAGGTGGAAATTCTGACGGAAAAAGTCAGATGAAGCCCACACGCAGTTGGAGTTTCCGACAACAAGCTCCGATCGCACATATTCCGTCGGAAAGTCCGACCGTGTGTACAGGGCATTAGAGTGAGTGATAATGGGAAAGGCTTGCTCTGATAAGTTAGGTGAATCATTAACCGCATGCCGACCGGGCCATAGCCGAAAGACGGCTACAGCGCAGTCGGCTTATTCTGGGTGGGCGTCCATGGGACGCCCTCACAGAATCGCGCTCCCGGGAACATCCGTGATCAGGGGTACCCGGCGCATCACGGATCACAGTAAATGCCCGCTGATAGCGGCCGTTTACCATGTGATCGCTCCGTCAAATGACACCGGCTCCTCCCTCCCCTTTCTGTACCGATGTTGCACGAAGAGGACACAGAGTGTATTGCATCCCAAAACACCTCACTGCTGTTTTTTTGAGCACTGTTGTCTGTGCACTTCTATAAGACTTTTTTTTTTTGCACATTTTTTTGCTGGATTACTGGCATGTCATTTATTACCTTTGGACATCTAGCACTCTTAATCACTGTATTGAGGCATTTTAATACCAATTTTGGCCACTATTCACTGCAATATTGATTTATAATATTTATTTATTCACTTTATGCTTTGTTCGAATTTGTCTGAATAATTACACTCAGGTCACCTGAGCACTAGCACTTTATTATATGGTTTTTTGCACTATTGATTATATATATGCATTGTATGATTTTTAGATATATTTACGTTGTACTGTTCACAACCAGTTTATTTACATCACTTCCCTGGATTATTATTACATTTTAGCATTTTTACACTTCACAAGGTTTTTAGCAACCAACACCAACCTATGCGATTTTTCTCTGCGACTTTGTTATTTTTATTTATTTATGCGATTCTATGTGTAGATATATTTACGTTGTACTGTTCACAACCAGTTTATTTACATCCCTTCCCTGGATTATTAATACATTTTAGCATTTTTACACTTCACAAGGTTTTTAGCAACCAACACCAACCTATGCGATTTTTTATTTTTTTTTTCTCTGCGACCTTGTTATTTTTATTTATTTATGCGATTCTATGTGCTGTTGGGTATTAGCACATAGGAAATGACCACATACGGAGATCTATAACACTCTTTTCTGGTTAGCGCAGCACCCCTCCCTCTTCTACTTTGCTTTTTTGGGTTCATGCTTGGCCCTTTTATGGTGTGTGCAGCTGTCCAGTTGCATAGATCTTCCACAGCTCTCATCTTTTTTACCTATTCCTCTTTTCTTTTTCCAACTGGGTAGCGCAGGAATATCTTTCACTTTATTTGGTTAGGAAGGGGGTTTAAGTGCCCAGTGGTCAAGTGGTTAAAGCCCAACTGCATGGAAAAAAATTGATATGCAGTTAGACATTTTCCTAGGTTTATGTCAACTCTTGTGTTACAACAGCAAAGCAGCATTTATAGGGGAAAATGCAACAATGGAAAGCAATGCCAAGCTGCTGCTAACAAAGCAAACAGAATATTGGCATGTATTAAAAAGGATCAACTCCAGAGATAAAACGATAATTCTACCACTCTACAAGACTCTGGTCCGGCCGCACCTGAAGTATGCTGTCCAGTTCTGGGCACCAGTCCTCAGGAAGTAATGTACTGGAAATGGAGCGAGTACAAAGAAGGGCAACAAAGCTAATAAAGGGTCTGGAGGATATTAGTTATGAGGAAAGGTTGCGAGCACTGAACTTATTCTCTCTGGAGAAGAGACGCTTGAGAGGGGATATGATTTCAATTTACAAATACTGTACTGGTGACCCCACAATAGGGAGTTTAACAAGACACGTGGCCACTCATTAAAATTAGAAGAAAAGAGGTTTAACCTTAAACTACGTAGAGGGTTCTTTACTGTAAGAGCGGCAAGGAAGTGGAATTCCCTTCCACAGGCGGTGGTCTCAGCGGGGAGCATCGATAATTTCAGGAAACTATTGGATAAGCACCTGAACGACAGTAACAACAATGTAATACTGACATATAATCACACACATAGGTTGGACTTAATGAACTTGTGTCTTTTTTCGACCTCACCTACTATGTAACTATATTTAATTGCCATTTCCTTAAGCAGTAAAAAAAACACCAGACAGAACACACATATCCTAATAGCAGTTCTGTTGACCTATACGTATTATGTGTTTGCTAATCAGTAATTCTGAACCGCATAATGTAAGATCCGTGAATGCAGTTTGAGATAGAAAAAGAAACAATTTTATAATTCATTTTAGTTGATTGAGTAATGTGTTGTATGTAGGACTTACTCTTTCTGGTGTGTTTTGCTCCCTTCTGACAGCTGGATTCCTTTCATGACCTGTGATCAAAGAAAATTGATGCAAATTGATGATCCTGTATCAGGCCAACATAGATACATGTTCAAAATTCTACACTTACTTATCACACAGAGAATAAAAGCAATAACCTGTACAAGTTTCAGGGTTTTCGAGCTGAAAAATCTTTGCTGTACAGTATGTTCACATTTTAGCTGCACTGTTCTAGCTTCTGACCTCCACCCCAACCTTACCAGCATGGCTCTCCATGGCTGGAGGAACACAAAAATAATTTACAAATATATCCTGGTTTGCTTTTTCCACGTGTCATATCCTTATCTTTCTAAAACCCTTCTGTACATCTGCACAAAGTTGCCCAGCTGAAAAATAAGTCTTCTGACCCATTTCAAGTAAAAAATATCGGTGAGCCTTCTAAACAGGACCTTGATCACCCCAAAAGGGTAACTGGACCAGATTAAAATTATTCACAGTACCTTCTTAAAATAAATAGCTTGGGGTGAACCTGACCCCCATCGCCGTACCCTGATATTGACAATAGACACTAAGGGGTTGATTTACTAAATGCAAATAGACAATGCACTTCGCAAAGTGCAGTTGCACCCCGCAGGTGGTGCTTAGAGCTTAGTAAATGATGTAAAGCTTCACTTTGCAAAGAACACCCAATCAAGAGCAAGGAAAATAAAAAAACAGCATTTTTGCTTGCACATGATTGGATAATGGAAGTCAGCAGAGTTTCTGCTCATTTACTAAGCACTGGAGCAACTGCCCTTGCAGAGTGCAACTGCAAGTCAGACATACAAATAAATCCAATTCAGAACACACTCTGTCCTTTCTAAAATAAATGTAGATTGAAGTATATATACAGTATTAACTATGAAAATCCATACAATCCTCTCTTGTGTTATGTACTATTATATATTTTTGCCCTCACTTTGTTTCTTCATTGTGCTTTGAGCGCCTGGGTGTTCTTGGATTACATGAGGAGAGCTGGATGAGAAGGTGATTTAACCCCGCCCCTTTTTTTTCTTTTTGGAGGATAGGTTATAAGAATTATCTTGAGTTACATATGTAACATTTTTTATATATTGTGTGTCTATATATATATTTGTATATATATGTATATATGTATTTTTTTTTTTTTTTTTAGTATTAAGTATTACATCTTTGTTCATGCGGAGATATTGGAGGTCTGAAAGGTCCTGAAGAAGTGGGGGATCCCACGAAACATGTTGACCAACATACTGTACATAAACCTCATTTATACTTCCAAACAATTTTTGATGGATAGGTTGATGTTTAAAATATGACCTCTTGGCATGCATGATGGAATTTTAACATTGTATGCTTTGACTTGATGAGAGGATATGTTTTAAACTATTTTGAAATAAACAATATGTAAAATGTTAAATTCATGTTTTCTATTAGAGGCATTTTTAAAGTGATACTAAAGTCTTCTTTTTTATAACAAACATGTTATACTTACTTGCTCTGTGTAATGGTTTTGCACAGACCAGCCTGGATCCTCCTCTTCTCGAGTCCCTCGCCGGCGCTCCTGGCCCCTCTCTCCTGCCGAGTGCCCCCACAGCAAGCAGCTTGCTATGGGGGCACCCAAGCCGAGCCACTGCTCTGTGTGTCCATTTAGACACAGAACCAGGGCTTGTCCCTGGCCCCGCCCCCTACCTCTCCTAATTGGCTCACTGTCTTTGATTGACAGGAGCCAATGGTGCCCGCTGCTGTATGAGCCAATGAGAAGGGAGTGTCCTGGACAGCCAAGGCTCTCGTGCAACATCCCCAGATCTGGATGGGGCTCGGGTAAGCGTTAAGTATATAGGGCTCAGGTAAGTATTAGGGGGGCTGAGGGGGGTCCAGCACACAGAAGGTTTTTTATCTTAAAAAAAAAAAAAAAACACTTCTGCCTTTAGAACAACTTTAACCACTTAAGGACCGCCTCACGCTGATTTACGTCGGCAAGGCGGCACGGGCAGGCAAAATCACGTACATGTACGTGATTTGCCTCCCGCGGGTGGGGGGTCCGATCGGACCCCCCCCCGCCGCCCGAGGCGGTCCCGTTCTGTCCCCCGGCGATCAGAGACGAGGGGGAGGCCATCCGTTCGTGGCCCCCCCCTCGCGATCGCCGCCGGCCAATGGGAACACTCCTTTGCTGCTGTATGCTAAACAGCAGCAAAGGAAGTGATGTCATCTCCCCTCGGGTCGGTAGTTTCCGTTCCGGCCCGAGGAGAGACGACATGTGAGTGAGTGCACCAACACACACACACACAGTAGAACATGCCAGGCACACAAAACACCCCGATCGCCCCCCGATCCCCCCCCAATCACCCCCCCCCCCTGTCACAAACTGACACCAGCAGTTTTTTTTTTTTTTTTTCTGATTACTGCTGTGTCAGTTTGTGACAGTTACTGTGTTAGCAGTTACTGTTACCCCCCTGTAGGTCTAGGGTACCCCCCTAACCCCCCCTAATAAAGTTTTAACCCCTTGATCACCCCCTGTCACCAGTGTCGCTAAGCGATCATTTTTCTGATCGCTGTATTAGTGTCGCTGGTGATGCTAGTTAGTGAGGTAAATATTTAGGTTCGCCGTCAGTGTTTTATAGCGTCAGGGACCCCCATATACTACCTAATAAATGTTTTAACCCCTTGATTGCCCCCTAGTTAACCCTTTCACCACTGATCACCGTATAACCGTTACGGTTGAAGCTGGTTAGTTCGTTTATTTTTTATAGTGTCAGGGCACCCGCCGTTTATTACCGAATAAAGGTTTAGCCCCCTGATCGCCCGGTGGTGATATGCGTCGCCCCAGGCAGCGTCAGATTAGCGCCAGTACCGCTAACACCCACGCACGCAGCATACGCCTCCCTTAGTGGTATAGTATCTGTACGGATCAATATCTGATCCGATCAGATCTATACTAGCGTCCCCAGCAGTTTAGGGTTCCCAAAAACGCAGTGTTAGCGGGATCAGCCCAGATACCCGCTAGCACCTGCGTTTTGCCCCTCCGCCCAGCCCGCCCAAGTGCAGTATCGATCGATCACTGTCACTTACAGAACACTAAACGCATAACTGCAGCGTTCGCAGAGTCAGGCCTGATCCCTGCGATCGCTAACAGTTTTTTTTGTAGCGTTTTGGTGAACTGGCAAGCACCGGCCCCAGGCAGCGTCAGGTTAGCGCCAGTACTGCTAACACCCACGCACGCACCGTACACCTCCCTTAGTGGTATAGTATCTGATCGCATCAATATCTGATCCGATCAGATCTATACTAGCGTCACCAGCAGTTTAGGGTTCCCAAAAACGCAGTGTTAGCGGGATCAGCCCAGATACCTGCTAGCACCTGCGTTTTGCCCCTCCGCCCGGCCCAGCCCACCCAAGTGCAGTATCGATCGATCACTGTCACTTACAAAACACTAAACGCATAACTGCAGCGTTCGCAGAGTCAGGCCTGATCCCTGCGATCGCTAACAGTTTTTTGGTAGCGTTTTGGGGAACTGGCAAGCGCCAGCGGCCTAGTACACCCCGGTCGTAGTCAAACCAGCACTGCAGTAACACTTGGTGACGTGGCGAGTCCCATAAGTGCAGTTCAAGCTGGTGAGGTGGCAAGCACAAGTAGTGTCCCGCTGCCACCAAAAAGACAAACACAGGCCCGTTGTGCTCATAATGCCCTTCCTGCTGCATTCGCCAATCCTAATTGGGAACCCACCACTTCTGCAGCGCCCGTACTTCCCCCATTCACATCCCCAACCAAATGCAGTCGGCTGCATGAGAGGCATTTTCTTTATGTCCTCCCGAGTACCCCTACCCAACGAACCCCCAAAAAAGATGTTGTGTCTGCAGCAAACGCGGATATAGGCCTGACACCCGCTATTATTGTCCCTCCTGTCCTGACAATCCTGGTCTTTGCATTGGTGAATGTTTTGAACGCTACCATTCACTAGTTGAGTATTAGCGTAGGGTACAGCATTGCACAGACTAGGCACACTTTCACAGGGTCTCCCAAGATGTCATCGCATTTTGAGAGACCCGAACCTGGAACTGGTTACAGTTATAAAAGTTACAGTTACAAAAAAAAGTGTAAAAAAAAAAAAAAATATGAAATAAAAAAAAATAGTTGTCGTTTTATTGTTCTCTCTCTCTATTGTTCTGCTCTTTTTTACTGTATTCTATTCTGCAATGTTTTATTGTTATTGTTATTGTTATTATGTTTTATCATGTTTGTTTTTCAGGTGTGTAATTATTTATACTTTACTGTTTACTGTGCTTTATTGTTAACCATTGTTAACCATTTTTTTGTCTTCAGGTACGCCATTCACGACTTTGAGTGGTTATACCAGAATGATGCCTGCAGGTTTAGGTATCATCTTGGTATCATTCTTTTCAGCCAGCGGTCGGCTTTCATGTAAAAGCAATCCTAGTGGCTAATTAGCCTCTAGACTGCTTTTACAAGCCGTGGGAGGGAATGCCCCCCCCCCCACCGTCTTCCGTGTTTTTCTCTGGCTCTCCTGTCTCAACAGGGAACCTGAGAATGCAGCCGGTGATTCAGCCAGCTGACCATAGAGCTGATCAGAGACCAGAGTGGCTCCAAACATCTCTATGGCCTAAGAAACCGGAAGCTACGAGTATTTCATGACTTAGATTTCGCCGGATGTAAATAGCGCCATTGGGAAATTGGGGAAGCATTTTATCACACCGATCTTGGTGTGGTCAGATGGTTTGAGGGCAGAGGAGAGATCTAGGGTCTAATAGACCACAATTTTTTCAAAAAAGAGTACCTGTCACTACCTATTGCTATCATAGGGGATATTTACATTCCCCGAGATAACAATAAAAATGATTAAAAAAAAAATATGAAAGGAACAGTTTAAAAGTAAGATTAAAAAAGCAAAAAAATAATAAAGAAAAAAAAAAAAAAAAAAAAAGCACCCCTGTCGCCCCCTGCTCTCGCGCTAAGGCGAACGCAAGCGGCGGTCTGTCGTCAAACGTAAACAGCAATTGCACCATGCATGTGAGGTATCACCGCGAAGGCCAGATCGAGTGCAGTAATTTTTCCAGTAGACCTCCTCTGTAAATCTAAAGTGGTAACCTGTAAAGGCTTTTGAAGGCTTTTAAACATGTATTTATTTTGTTGCCACTGCACGTTTGTGCGCAATTTTAAAGCATGTCATGTTTGGTATCCATGTACTCGGCCTAAGATCATCTTTTTTATTTCATTAAACATTTGGGCAATATAGTGTGTTTTAGTGCATTAAAATTTAAAAAAGTGTGTTTTTTCCCCAAAAAATGCGTTTGAAAAATCGCTGCGCAATTACTGTGTGAAAAAAAAAAATGAAACACCCACCATTTTAATCTGTAGGGCATTTGCTTTAAAAAAATATATAATGTTTGGGGGTTCAAAGTAATTTTTTTGCAACAAAAAAAAAACTTTTTCATGTAAACAATAAGTGTCAGAAAGGGCTTTGTCTTCAAGTGGTTAGAAGAGTGGGTGATGTGTGACATAAGCTTCTAAATGTTGTGCATAAAATGCCAGGACAGTTCAAAACCCCCCCAAATGACCCCATTTTGGAAAGTAGACACCCCAAGCTATTTGCTGAGAGGCATGTCGAGTCCATGGAATATTTTATATTGCGACACAAGTTGCGGGAAAGAGACAAATTTTTTTTTTTTTTTTTTTTTTTTTGCACAAAGTTGTCACTAAATGATATATTGCTCAAACATGCCATGGGAATATGTGAAATTACACCCCAAAATACATTCTGCTGCTTCTCCTGAGTACGGGGATACCACATGTGTGAGACTTTTTGGGAGCCTAGCCGCGTACGGGACCCCGAAAACCAAGCACCGCCTTCAGGCTTTCTAAGGGCGTGAATTTTTGATTTCACTCTTCACTGCCTATCACAGTTTCGGAGGCCATGGAATGCCCAGGTGGCACAAAACCCCCCCAAATGACCCCATTTTGGAAAGTAGACACCCCAAGCTATTTGATGAGAGGTATAGTGAGTATTTTGCAGACCTCACTTTTTGTCACAAAGTTTTGAAAATTGAAAAAAGAAAAAAAAAAAAGTTTTTTCTTGTCTTTCTTCATTTTCAAAAACAAATGAGAGCTGCAAAATACTCACCATGCCTCTCAGCAAATAGCTTGGGGTGTCTACTTTCCAAAATGGGGTCATTTGGGGGGGTTTTGTGCCACCTGGGCATTCCATGGCCTCCGAAACTGTGATAGGCAGTAAAGAGTGAAATCAAAAATTTTCACCCTTAGAAATCCTGAAGGCAGTGATTGGTTTTCGGGGTCCCGTACGCGGCTAGGCTCCCAAAAAGTCCCACACATGTGGTATCCCCATACTCAGGAGAAGCAGCTAAATGTATTTTGGGGTGCAATTCCACATATGCCCATGGCCTGTGTGAGCAATATATCATTTAGTGACAACTTTATGAAAAAAAAAAAAGTGTCACTTTCCCGCAACTTGTGTCAAAATATAAAATATTCCATGGACTCAATATGCCTCTCAGCAAATAGCTTGGGGTGTCTACTTTCCAAAATGAGGTCATTTTGGGGGGTTTTGTGCCACCTGGGCATTCCATGGCCTCCGAAACTGTGATAGGCAGTGAAGAGTGAAAGCAAAAATTTACACCCTTAGAAATCCTGAAGGCGGTGATTGGTTTTCGGGGCCCCGTATGCGGCTAGGCTCCCAAAAAGTCCCACACATGTGGTATCCCCATACTCAGGAGAAGCAGCTGAATGTATTTTGGGGTGCAATTCCACATATGCCCATGGCCTGTGTGAGCAATATATCATTTAGTGACAACTTTTTGTAAATATTTTTTTTTTTTTGTCATTTTTCAATCACTTGGGACAAAAAAAATAAATATTCAATGGGTTCAACATGCCTCTCAGCAATTTCCTTGGGGTGTCTACTTTCCAAAATGGGGTCATTTGGGGGGGTTTTGTACTGCCCTGCCATTTTAGCACCTCAAGAAATGACATAGGCAGTCATAAACTAAAAGCTGTGTAAATTCCAGAAAATGTACCCTAGTTTGTAGACGCTATAACTTTTGCGCAAACCAATAAATATACGCTTATTGACATTTTTTTTACCAAAGACATGTGGCCGAATACATTTTGGCCTAAATGTATGACTAAAATTTAGTTTATTGGATTTTTTTTATAACAAAAAGTAGAAAATATCATTTTTTTTCAAAATTTTCGGTCTTTTTCCGTTTATAGCGCAAAAAATAAAAACCGCAGAGGTGATCAAATACCATCAAAAGAAAGCTCTATTTGTGGGAAGAAAAGGACGCAAATTTCGTTTGGGTACAGCATTGCATGACCGCGCAATTAGCAGTTAAAGCGACGCAGTGCCGAATTGGAAAAAGACCTCTGGTCCTTAGGCAGCATAATGGTCCGGGGCTCAAGTGGTTAAAGTCCCATTTAGGTTAATTTCTATAGTCCATGCAATATTATAAATCTGATTGTTTTAGGTTTATGTATGTTCTTAGTTCACATAATCCATTTTTTTTTATGGAATTAGTGCTCACCGCTCAAAGCAAGAGGGTCATGCCCTGGACTCAATTGAAACCTATTGGATAGACCTTATCATCCAATATGGAAACAGATTCTGCCATTTGAGAAGAAAACAATAATAAGAATGAGGACAAATATATTGCAGTAGGAGGACTATAACGAGCAGCAATACTTTCTAGAAAGAAAGTGTATAGATAGCTAGTAGTTAGTCACATTCAACTAGACTTTTTCTATTGCTAAGGCGTTTAGCTGCTTTTTTTTATCCCTTTCACTAAGGGTAAAACAAATCTTAATGTCTAAGCACAGTTTTGCAAATTTGACATGTGTTAGTCAAACCGTACATACAATCACAACTACTTTGCGCATCCAGGTGGATTATACCTTGTTTTTTTTTTTTTTTTCAGTACAAATCGGGCTTTCATTTGGTGGTAAATGGTAATGGATATCTCCGGATTTTTTTTTATTATCAAAAGGAAAACTGGCCCAAAATAGTTAAAAAAAATTATTTTTTTTAAATTTAGTTGTATATTTCTTGTTACTACCATAACCTATTGCTAAAGAACAATCCAAAATAAATTTGATTGCAGCGATACCATATATGTGTATGTTGGTTATTCTTTGCCAATATTAGGCTGCGCTTCCAAAAATTAAAAGTGGTCATGATTGATAAACCAACTAAGTGACATTTAGCATAAACTAAATAAAATGGTAGAAAAGATTGATATCAGCAAAGTGGAGATCACACTGACAAAATGGTGGGGATACAAAAGTTCAACAATCAAATGCATTTATAATGAGTCCATATATTAGAAAAATAAAGTCCTTGAAGATATAAAAAATTAAACAGAGAGAAGGAGAAAAACACCCGTTCTTCCAGTGATAAAAAACATGCAAAAAACAAGGGACTGTCTCCCTAAGGAGCGTTATGTTGCTGGGAGATCCTCCACCTCAAATAGAAAGGGCCCCTTACCAGATCCAAAGACCTCCTGTCACAGAGATCTTACGCACAGGTGGCTGTGTCCCCCAGCCACTGGGTCTCTGTTACGGTATGTATCACGGGCCACCACTCCAGGGAATCAACCAAGTATAGTTGTATCAGCTCCCAATCCACAAATATGCGAGAAAAGAAAATGCTCCATAGCGTAATACAGTAAAAACTCTTTAATGATGTAAAAGAATAACACTTACAGTGTATGCAGTAAAAGATCGCTTAAAATTATGCCGGCCGGCTTCAGCTGCTTCCCGTTCCTTCCGGGTTCAGCGAGGTATGGTGGTGACGTCAGCACGCCGCTCCTCCCTACGCCGTTTCGACAGAGGTGTCGTCTTCCTGGGGTACGGGCGGCGTGCTGACATACCACCTATATAGGGAACAAACACAGGAAAAGGAACGCCCCCCTCTGAGATCAGGGCGTCCGAGGCCACCGCCGCCATTACTATTGAGGGCAATCGGGACCCATGTATTACTAGTTGGAATGTAGTTACTTATGGGACACAAGAAAAAAAAAGGAAAAAAAATAAAAGAAAAAATGCAAAAATGTATATCAGCCGTGTGAGCCGATATTACATCTTGCAAACATAGAGAACTGGTGGTTAGATAAATAAGAGACAAAATCTTCCCATCCAGTGACCTAATAATTTCTAATATGGGATAATGTCAACATAAGGTTCACACCATCCCTGTGACAATATTCACATCGAGTGATCAATTAATTTAAGGTGTAGGATATTGCACATATAGGGGTGCAATAATTAATTTAAGGTGTAGGGTATTGCACACATAGGGGTCACATCATCCCTGCAAGTATTGGACAATGTATGGCTGTCTGTTCCACCTATGGATTCCGAAGTATGGTAAAAAATGATAAACATAAAAAGGTTTACACAAAAAAGGAGTACCCTTAAAAAAAGGGGGATAAAAAACAGCTTCACTCCTTCAATTATACATGACACACAGAGAATTACCCCATGTTGACCAAAAGCATAAATTAATATACTAATGGGAAGGTCCAAAAAGATTACCTAAGGGATACAGTCCATGCATCTTATTTCTTAATAGACAGAAATACCCCCAGGGATATTTGAGACTATCTGGTCAGTGTGTAAATTACATATGCGCCTCAAAGAGATCCCAACCTGAAATACTTTAAACATCTTCAATGGTCCTCCAGGGATGCGAATATGGGAAGAGGGAAATAACACCCTCATATTGTCCAAAACGCCTTCGGACACCATGATCTCAGATAAAGGCCATAAAGTAAATTATCTAACTATTATCAATGAAAGCGTTCACATCGGTATCAATATTTAAACCATGGGGGGTATAGCACCGGACACGATGGATCCAGGTCATTTCCAATCTGGACAGTTCCCTGACCAGGGATCCACCCCTCCAGTGGGCACTATACCTATCTATTCCCAAAAATATGGTGTTAGCAGGATTCCTGTTATGGTGTAACGCATAATGTTTTGATACCGAATGGTATTGGTAACCATTCTTGATGTTTGTAATGTGTTCTCCCAACCGGACCTGCATGGGGCGTTTAGTTCGGCCTATATATTGCAGCCCACAGGGGCATTGCAATAAATATACCACCCCTTTAGTGCTACACGTAACAAAAGGTTCAATTTTATGGACCCTAGATGTGCTGAAGGATGTAAAAGACTCAGTTTTCCTTTGTTTACATCTATTCAGAGAACATATCTGGCACCGTCGACATTGGTGGTAGCCTGATAAATTCTGGAAAAAAGAGATCTTTTTAGTGGGCGGGTCCACTACATTAGGGGCAATTTTGTCCCGTAGTGAGGGGACCCCCCTAAATACTATTTGTGGTTTGTCAGGTAAAATAGTTTTGATAACCCTATCATTCTCTAGGAGGTGCCAGTGTTTACGCAAGATCCTTGTGATCTGATAATGTTGTGTGGAAAAGCCTGTGATAAACGGTAATGATGGTCCCCCCGAGTTGCTTCTAGGGGCGTCATTTAATAAAGAGACTCTATCTATGGATTCCACCTGTTGTTTAGTTTGAATCAAGAGTTCTTTGTTGTAACCTTTTTCTTCTAATCTTTTGGATATGATGTCCGCCTGTATCCTATAGTCTCCGATGTCGGTGCAGTTACGCCTCATTCTAATGAACTGGCTTTTCGGGATAGATTTGAGCCAAGGGTCGTGGTGGCAACTCCCAATGGGAATAAAGGAATTCCTATCTGTTTTTTTGAAAAAGGAAATGGTTCTAAATGTATCTCCTTCCTTAAATATAGTGAGATCAAGGAAATTGATCCTCTCACAGCTGCTTTCATAGACAAACCTTATCCCCCTGTTATTATCATTAATTCGGGAGAAAAAATCTTCAAGTTGGGAGGTGGACCCATCCCATAGGAGGAGGACGTCATCTATATACCTGGCCCAAAACCTAAGGTGAGGGTTCCGGTCAGCATAGATGACGTCCTCCTCCCATTTGGCCATAAATAGATTGGCAAGACTGGGGGCGTATTTAGCTCCCATAGCTACGCCCCGTTGTTGTCTATAAAACTGATGACTAAACCAAAAATAATTATGGCCAGCTGCGTATTCAAGTAATTCAATAATGTAAGTCTGTTGTTGCTCCTGTAAGGTGGAGAATTTTTTTAGATAGTATTCCACCGCAGTCACTCCCAGGTGGTGAGGGATAATGGTGTACAGGGATGTGACATCCGCAGTCACCAACAAAGTCTGATCGTTAGGCCTCTGTTCGGATAATAGATTGATTATATGTCGGGAGTCTTTCACATATGAGGGTATTTTATGTACCAATGGTTGAAGGAAATGATCTATATACTTGCCCACCCGGGACGTGATGGAATCAATCCCACTGACAATGGGACGTCCCGGGGGGCAAGTCAAGCTTTTATGGATCTTGGGTAGGCAATACAAAATGGGAATTCGCGGGGCTTTGGGAATGAGAAACAGTTTTTCTTTCTCATTTAGAATGCCCTTCTCAAAACCTTTATCAACTATGGGTATAAGTGCCTTTTTGTAATCTCGGGTGGGGTCACCTGGTAGTCGGACATAGGTGTCCTGATCACCAAGGATATTTTGCATTTCCGAGAGATAAACATCTCTATCTAAAATAACAATACCCCCACCCTTATCAGCTGGGCGGATCACTATGTTTTTTTTATTGCACAGCGAATCCAGCCCATCCTCAAGAGTCCTATCCATACGGGGGTTAGGGTTTTTTATGAGTTCCAAATCCCTTATGAGAACATCCCTGAATACCCTCAGTGAGGGAGCTAGAGTTCCGGGGGGGTTGAATGTTGAAGCATTTGACAACCCTGAATGTTGGGTTGAATGCTGTTCAATTGTGGTATGAGTTGGTTGGTTAATTGCAAAATGTCGTTTGATATTTACCCTGCGAACAAATCTGTGTATGTCCATGTAGGTTTGGAACTTATTTAACTTCTTAGGGGGTGCAAATTTCAAACCTTTGCTCAACAGAGAGGTCTCAGCAACTGTGAGGGTTTGGGAGCTTAGATTGAAAATCCCATCACTGTTTATTTCCTTGATTTTTTTTGACTGTGCTCTCCTCCCCCCTCTGGTTCCTCTTTGTTTTCCACCGGCCTTTTGACCCCTTGGTTTGGCCTGGGAAAACCCCAATTATTCCGTGAGTGATTTCCCCCTTTAGAATTGTTGGAATATTCACTAGAGGGACCTGGTCTTACAGATTCATGATCCTGACTGAAGTTGGCAGAGTTGTCAGATCTATGCTCAATGGGGCCATCTCTATCTCTCAAGGGAAAAAACCGATTATGGGTATCCACTCCATAATCATAGCCATGATCACTGTCTCTTTCGGAATATGTACGATCCCTTTGATGGTACTCGTAATCATAGTGCCTAATTGGACCGTGATCATAGTATGGCATTCTATCTGATTCTCTCCTAGGGTACTGATGCTCCCTTTCTTGTTCCCGATAGGGGCCCCTATAATGTGGGGAGCCATATTCATAATGGTCATTCCTTCTTTGTGGTGGTGGAGCCCTGTCTCCTATAGGTTTCTTGGGATATCCCCCTCTGGACATGCCCACCTTCTTTTGTGGGGATGAATAGGAGACCCTGCTTCCTTTTTTAGCACCCCCAATGTTACTTGGTTGTTTCTTTGGTGTTTGCCGAGTATGATATGTTTTGGGCAAATGTTGTGTCCTCATGGGAGTTGTAACTGGATGTTCCTCTCCCTGAGTGATGGCCTCCATACGAGGGTCAGCCTGGGCCGTTTGTTAAGCCACCATTTTTTTCTGCCATTCAAAAACCATGCTGGCTTGATAATCATCATAGTCCCTGTTGTACTTCTTACGTTTTTTAATTTTCTGTTCTCTCTCCTCTTTATCTAAGGTTTTAATCAGGGAACAAGTCCTTTCTTTATATTCCTCGCCATCCTTGTAGGGGAGGAGATTGTCTTTGAGGGTCTTGATTTCCAAATCCAATCTCGTAAGCTTATTTTTTTTACGGGTTATCAAAAACTGGAGGATAACAACAAAGAACTCTTGATTCAAACTAAACAACAGGTGGAATCCATAGATAGAGTCTCTTTATTAAATGACGCCCCTAGAAGCAACTCGGGGGGACCATCATTACCGTTTATCACAGGCTTTTCCACACAACATTATCAGATCACAAGGATCTTGCGTAAACACTGGCACCTCCTAGAGAATGATAGGGTTATCAAAACTATTTTACCTGACAAACCACAAATAGTATTTAGGGGGGTCCCCTCACTACGGGACAAAATTGCCCCTAATGTAGTGGACCCGCCCACTAAAAAGATCTCTTTTTTCCAGAATTTATCAGGCTACCACCAATGTCGACGGTGCCAGATATGTTCTCTGAATAGATGTAAACAAAGGAAAACTGAGTCTTTTACATCCTTCAGCACATCTAGGGTCCATAAAATTGAACCTTTTGTTACGTGTAGCACTAAAGGGGTGGTATATTTATTGCAATGCCCCTGTGGGCTGCAATATATAGGCCGAACTAAACGCCCCATGCAGGTCCGGTTGGGAGAACACATTACAAACATCAAGAATGGTTACCAATACCATTCGGTATCAAAACATTATGCGTTACACCATAACAGGAATCCTGCTAACACCATATTTTTGGGAATAGATAGGTATAGTGCCCACTGGAGGGGTGGATCCCTGGTCAGGGAACTGTCCAGATTGGAAATGACCTGGATCCATCGTGTCCGGTGCTATACCCCCCATGGTTTAAATATTGATACCGATGTGAACGCTTTCATTGATAATAGTTAGATAATTTACTTTATGGCCTTTATCTGAGATCATGGTGTCCGAAGGCGTTTTGGACAATATGAGGGTGTTATTTCCCTCTTCCCATATTCGCATCCCTGGAGGACCATTGAAGATGTTTAAAGTATTTCAGGTTGGGATCTCTTTGAGGCGCATATGTAATTTACACACTGACCAGATAGTCTCAAATATCCCTGGGGGTATTTCTGTCTATTAAGAAATAAGATGCATGGACTGTATCCCTTAGGTAATCTTTTTGGACCTTCCCATTAGTATATTAATTTATGCTTTTGGTCAACATGGGGTAATTCTCTGTGTGTCATGTATAATTGAAGGAGTGAAGCTGTTTTTTATCCCCCTTTTTTTAAGGGTACTCCTTTTTTGTGTAAACCTTTTTATGTTTATCATTTTTTACCATACTTCGGAATCCAGAGGTGGAACAGACAGCCATACATTGTCCAATACTTGCAGGGATGATGTGACCCCTATGTGTGCAATACCCTACACCTTAAATTAATTATTGCACCCCTATATGTGCAATATCCTACACCTTAAATTAATTGATCACTCGATGTGAATATTGTCACAGGGATGGTGTGAACCTTATGTTGACATTATCCCATATTAGAAATTATTAGGTCACTGGATGGGAAGATTTTGTCTCTTATTTATCTAACCACCAGTTCTCTATGTTTGCAAGATGTAATATCGGCTCACACGGCTGATATACATTTTTGCATTTTTTCTTTTATTTTTTTTCCTTTTTTTTTCTTGTGTCCCATAAGTAACTACATTCCAACTAGTAATACATGGGTCCCGATTGCCCTCAATAGTAATGGCGGCGGTGGCCTCGGACGCCCTGATCTCAGAGGGGGGCGTTCCTTTGCCTGTGTTTGTTCCCTATATAGGTGGTATGTCAGCACGCCGCCCGTACCCCAGGAAGACGACACCTCTGTCGAAACGGCGTAGGGAGGAGCGGCGTGCTGACGTCACCACCATACCTCGCTGAACCCGGAAGGAACGGGAAGCAGCTGAAGCCGGCCGGCATAATTTTAAGCGATCTTTTACTGCATACACTGTAAGTGTTATTCTTTTACATCATTAAAGAGTTTTTACTGTATTACGCTATGGAGCATTTTCTTTTCTCGCATATTTGTGGATTGGGAGCTGATACAACTATACTTGGTTGATTCCCTGGAGTGGTGGCCCGTGATACATACCGTAACAGAGACCCAGTGGCTGGGGGACACAGCCACCTGTGCGTAAGATCTCTGTGACAGGAGGTCTTTGGATCTGGTAAGGGGCCCTTTCTATTTGAGGTGGAGGATCTCCCAGCAACATAACGCTCCTTAGGGAGACAGTCCCTTGTTTTTTGCATGTTTTTTATCACTGGAAGAACGGGTGTTTTTCTCCTTCTCTCTGTTTAATTTTTTATATCTTCAAGGACTTTATTTTTCTAATATATGGACTCATTATAAATGCATTTGATTGTTGAACTTTTGTATCCCCACCATTTTGTCAGTGTGATCTCCACTTTGCTGATATCAATCTTTTCTACCATTTTATTTAGTTTATGCTAAATGTCACTTAGTTGGTTTATCAATCATGACCACTTTTAATTTTTGGAAGCGCAGCCTAATATTGGCATAGTTATTTGGGTGTGGGTTGTCTCACATTAGAGGTTGCAGCTGTCTTTTTGGAGTTTTCAGGCTCACTTCTGGTTCACTATTTATATATTTTTTTTTTTTTGCATATCAGCATGTTAATACTATTATAGGGATAGCGCAGTATTTTTCTTTTCTTTTTGGTTATTCTTTGTACCAAGAGTATATCCCAAAAACAATAGTGTGCATTTTACTTTTTTTTTTGTCCTACCTAAAACACACTGACACTAATTTAAAATGTTTTTTTTTAAATCCTGCCCAAAATATACTGACCCTGACCTTTGACCCTTACTTGACCCAAACACTAACCCTGACACTGACCTAGATCGAACCTTGATCTAGGTATTTTTATTTTATTTTTTTAATTATCATTATTATGTTTTGTTTTTCTTTTACACACACTTTTTTTTCTCTGCAAAGAGAGACAAAGATACAATGTATATTTTATTTTTTAAATTTATTTTAGGTACTTATATAGCGCCGTCAATTTACGCAGCGCTTTACATATACATTGTACATTCACATCAGTCCCTACCCTCAAGGAGCTTACAATCTAAGGTCCCTAACTCACATTCATACATACTAGGGACAGGATCCAATTAACCTACCAGCATGTCTTTGGAGTGTGGGAGGAAACCGGAGTAACCGGAGGAAACCCACGCAGGCACAGGGAGAACATGCAAACTCCAGGCAGGTAGTGTTGTGGTTTCTTCTCCATTCACAGAGAGAGAAGCACAGGGGTGGGCTTCACAGTGACTGATCACTGTGAAGCCCACAGGCAACCACATCGGTCAGGTGACCCAGAATCGGAAGTTCTCTCGGTGAGACCCTGGTCCCGGTGCTGAGAAACGCGCTGTACAGGGTGCTCCCAGCACAAAGGGAGATACTCATATAGGTGGCCCCATGGCAAAAAGCCCAGTCCAGTGAGGCCACATATACTGTGTGTGTTATTTTGGCGTGAAGGGGTTAGTCAGCTTCTTTGGTTCAAAGTTGGATAAGCAGCAAAATGTCTTCAACAAAAGAGAATAAGTCCAGCTGAATGTGACCAACTGCTGTTGGCTATGCCTTACATGAGTACCTTTATAGATGGTCTATAGATAACATTTATGAAAAAGAGTGCCAGAAAAAGCTGACTGAAAACACAAGAACAAGCCTCATACTACTACAGTGAGCAGAAGGAAATGTGATGGACAAAGTAAGTTAACAACTGTAAAAAATCGAACATTGTATTAGAAGAGCCTACCAACAACTGTCTCTTCCTGATAGACCCTCCAACATATGAAGAAAGCTGTGCAATAATATTGGTTCTCAAACACCTAGTATGGTTAACACCAGTTAGAAATCCACTGTTAGAAAGGGGAGCCCTTCTTGCAAGTTAATAAAGTTTGCTTCAGCATTCTAGCCATTGCAGCCTTGAGGGTGGTTGGGTTGGACTTGCACAGTTGGTTGCCCTCTGAAGCCTCTAGGCACTTTAAACCAATTTTCTATCTAGTAAAACAAGAAGGAAACTGAAGGATCTAATAGAAGATGACATGGGAGGTATGAAAAAAGTTGATGTCCCAAAAACAGAAAACCAGTTATGCCGCGCACACACGGCCGGACTTCCCGTCAGAAAAAGTCCGACGGGAGCTTTCGGTCGGACATCCCAACCGCGTGTATGCCCCATCAGACTTTTCTGGAATAGGACGGTAATGCCGCGTACACACGGCCGGACTTGCGAACGGTCTAAACTCCGTCTGCATTTCCGACTGGGAGATTTAGAACATGTCCGTCAGAAATGCCGACGGAGTTTAGACAGTTCGCAAGTCCGGCCGTGTGTAAGCGGCATTACCGTCCTATTCCAGGTTGTCCTAAACATCTCTTTCTAGAGAGGTTGTCCTCTTTCATATGTTGGTATATCCAAGATCTTACACAGCACTCCAAGCCACATACATGGTCAGAACAAGCACACCCACACCAGAGAATCACCTGTATGACCCAGTAGGGAAACTTTAAGCTTGTCCAGTTTTTCCCGCATCTCCTGAAGAATCTCTTTTCTGGTGATCCAGTCCAGGTCTGCCCTTGAGACGAGTATCGGTCTGATATTGTATGCAAATGGGTTCTTCTCCCACAGAGATATCCACTTCTTATCCAACTTTTCTGATTCACCAATCACCACAATCACTTTATCAGTTCCTAAAAAGCATAAAATGTACATCAACTAAAAGCATAAAATGTACATCAACTAACAGCCTAAAATGTACATCAACTAACAGCATAAAATGTACATCAACTAACAGCATAAAATGTATATCAACTAACAGCATAAAATGTACATCAATTTAAGTCGGCCACGGATGGTGCGAATTCGCTTAATTCCTCCATCAATACGGTCAGTGTTGATGGGGGAATCCCTCCCTTGGAGCCATTGTGTTCTCCCGGCGGGAGTGATTATTGCTAGAGGCTATATCTGCTGGCAATAATTGCATGAAAAATCTGACATGCTGGTTGTACCCAAATGGGTTTGGACCTCGTCCGAGCCCTGCTGAAGCGGCTGAGATTGAAACTGTCTATGACCGGCTATGACCAGAGATCTTTATAAACTGAAAAAAATACATGTTTAGGTTCAAAAAGGACAGTCATAATGAACTCCACAAATAGACTGCACTTTGTAACTAATATCATTTTAGTGTTGATGCCAGTGCAATACCAGGCATCCCAACCTGCAAAAACTCATTTCAGGGAGGTGGCAAACTCATTTCAGGGAGGTGGCAAACTCATTTCAGGGAGGTGGCGCTCCTGTCCATTCATAAACTGTAGCATAGTAACACATAGTTTACTATGTTCAGTTATTACAGTACACAGGAGCAATCGATAGCGAACGCTCTCTATATCCCATTCAGAAAAGGAAGGGACGGGTAAATGACATATTTACCGGTCCCTTCCTCCACTCTCCATCCTAACAGCCGGCGGGAGAGGAGAGGAGGGGAGCCGGCTGCGGGGGACGAGGGGGTGGAGGAGGACATGGAAGGGGGCGGAGGAGAACAGGGAGGGCGAAGAAGGACACGGATGGGGGCCAGAGAAGGACAGGGGACCAGAGGAGCGGCCAGAGGAGGAGCACACAGGGAGCAGCTGTGAATGAACGGTGCGGCGGGAGGGACAGCTGTGAACACCGATCTCCCTGTATAGCTTTTTAGCCAACAGCCGAGGGAGGGAGGGAAGGAGAAGAGGCTGTCAACTGAAAAGCTATACAGGGAGATCGGTGTTCACAGCTGTCCCTCCCACCACACCGTACCGAACCGATCATTCCCGGGATATCGGGAGGTGCTTGCGGGTGTCCGGGAGCTGCAGCAGAAATGGGGGAGACTCCGACACCTCGCGGGAGACTTGGAATGTCTGCAATACATTACACTATTTCTATTTTCTTTTTCTATATTAGATGACCTATTACACATTCTACACCTTTCTGGATATAAACAGTTGTTTTTTAATTTGATAATGATGTTGATGATGACAGAAAAGTACAAGAGTTTGTCTTGTCGGATGGTGGAGGAGGAAGCAGTGCTGGATCAGTAATCTGTATATAAGGTGACAGTGTGTCAGATGGAGGAGGAGGAAGCAGTGCTGGATCAGTAAGCTGCAAATAAAGTGGCAGTGTTGGAGATTTTAAACTGTGTAAGCTAGAAATACAAGCAGAGGGTAGAGGACTGGTCACTAGTATAACCTGTGGTCTTCCTGCAGCTGATCTTTTCCCAATTACTGACTTACCATACCTTGGTCTACCTAATGTCTTTGTGTGGAGGCAGCCATCTTGGTAGAGGCAAGGCTTTTCTTCCTCATGTCCGAGCCTCCAGCAAGGAGAACAGCGAGCAGCACAATAGTGACATCATCAAAGCTTCTCCCAAATCCCATGAGACTAGCAGTCAGAGGCAGCAGTGCCCGAGATCTCAGACTGCAGATACACAGTGATATGTCTGTAGACACAGGTGTGCCTAGGCACTCTCACATACCAGGGAGGGGACCTTCTGTTTCTCAGAAGGTGATTGCACTGCTTAGACACAATTCCCTCTTCTGGATGTTCCCTATAACAGCCTTTTTTCAACCAGGGTGCACAGGCACCCTGGGGGTGCCTTCAAGTTTCTTCTGGGGTGCCTTGGCAAAATACCTAAAAATTGCCCAAAAATCGTATACCAGCAAAATATTGGAAGATAAGAGAAATATTGGAATACTAGTAGGAAGTAACCTTTGCTTTGGAAGATTAAATGACCTCTAATGTTGGGTGCCCTACTTGTGTGGATGTTGCTGCGTTACGTAAAACGATTAGTTTCGTTTTTCACATTCTAGAATGGGTGCCTCGAGATTGTGTAGACTTTTAAAGGGTGCCTGAAAAAAGGTTGAGAAACATTGCCCTATAACAATGCACAGTTCTATTTCGGGAGTTCGGGAGAAGTTTTTTTGGTGTCACCTTTTTTGCCCGAGCAGTATTCCAGGTAGCGATCCATCTCATATAGCGGTTTCTCTGATGTGGGGGAGGTGTAGATGATGACAATGGAGGATTGGTCCACAGGCAATGTCCAGTCCACATCCTTCGTGGGCGGGGAAAGAGCGACATATGAGCAATGGCCGATGTTATCATCCTCCTTCAAAAGGTCTGCAATCTCAATGGGATTGCGGCTCACTTCCCAGGACAAGATCAGAACCCTGCAAGTGAAGGAGATAAAAAGATGTACAGCTCAGTCATTGGGAGGGTTCAACTGGTCGGAACTTAAGGAGATAACACATCTATCTAGCTGATCCTTGCATTACATAGCTGTTAAAGCCCAACTCTGGGCACACAAAAAAAAAATACCCTTACCCCCCACCACCACCACCACCACCACCATGAGGGATATGCGCTTGCTTGGGGTTGCAGAAGAGGCTGTACCTCTCTCTTGTCTCCAGCAGGTCCCCTCCAGTGGTGAGACCATTTCCCTGGAACCTCCTCTTTAGGCAGCTCCTGGGCCGGTCACACAATTGTCCTCTCCATGTACAGAACAGGGTTCTTCTTAGTCCTGCATTGTACATGATGACATCAAGGGGCAGCACAGACCAGAGCTTCAGAGAGAAGAGGACAGCACTGGAGCAGGCACAAAAGCCCTAACTGGTAAAATGAGGACTTTAACAGTACCACGCTAGATATATAGTAAAATAAGAAACATTTTTATTGTTACAAATATTAAAACACTCTATCCATTCAAAAAAACAAATTATAAAGACACACTGGCTCCCAATCACCCAGCGAATAAAATTCTAAATTCTAACCACAACATACAAAGACATTCACAACTCTGCCCCGAGCTACATCACCAACCTTGTCTCCAAATATCACCCAAATTGTCCTCTCCGCTCTTCTCAAGACCTCCTACTCTCAAGCTCTCTCGTCTCCTCCTCTCATGCTCCTCTCCAGGATTTCTCCAGAGCCTCTCCCATCCTCTGGAACTCGCCGCCTCCACCCGTCCGGCTGTCCCCTACTCTTGCTACCTTCAGGCGATCCCTGAAAACTCATCTCTTCGGGGAAGCCTATCACGTCTCCAACTAATCTTCTACCACTTCCATCAGCTCATTCCCCACAGTAACAACCTAATGTACCACCTGCCCCACCCTATTAGATTGTAAGCTCTTCTGAGCAGGGCCCTCCTAATCCTCTTGTATTTTATTGTATTGTAACTGTATTGTCTCCTTTTTATATTGTAAAGCACTGCGTAAACTGTTGGCGCTCTATAGATCCTGTATAATAATAATAATTAAGTAACCAATGTAATAGTCACGTAAAGCATAGAACTGTATTACATCAGAAGGATTGTCTTGTATCATATGGTGATTTTCCTCATAATCCCTGCCAAACTTGGGTGATGGGTTGCTTTCTGTGATTTTGATGCGTTTCACGGGCTTCCTCGGGAAGATAACTACAGCCAAGCTCTGTCTTACATGTATGGAACAATCAAGAAACACAAAACAAAAAGTACGACCAGCAACTACCATTATCCATGTCTTTATGGACCTTGCTTTGCGCACTGGTGGGCAGTCATGTTGGAACAGGAAGGGGCCGTCCCCAAACTGTTCCCACAAAGTTGGGAGCATGAAATTGTCCAAAATGTATTGTTATGCTGTTGCCTTAAGAGTTCCCTTCACTGGAACTAAGGGGCCAAGTCCAACCCCTGAAAAACACCCCCACATCATAATCCCCCCTCCACCAAAATGATTTGGACCAGTGCACAAAGCAAGGTCCATAAAGACATGGATGAGCGAGTTTGGGGTGAAGGAACTTGACTGGCCTGCACAGAGTCCTGACCTCAACCCGATAGAACACCTTTGAGATGAATTGGAGCGGAGACTGCGAGCCAGGCCTTCTCATCCAACATCAGTGCCTGACCTCACAAATGCTCTTCTGGAAGAATGGTCAAACGTTCCCATAGACACCCTCCTAAACCTTGTGGACGGCCTTCCCAGAAGAGTTGAAGCTGTTATAGCTGCAAAGGGTGGGCCAACTCAATATTGAACCCTACAGACTAAGACTGGGATGCCATTAAAGTTCATGTGTGTGTAAAGGCAGGTGTCCCAATACTTTTGGTAATATAGTGTGTATACAGTATATACTGTATGTGTACAAAAATTTCCAATGGCTTCATAATTGTCAATTGATTTTGAAATGATTGGACTTTCCCAAACAAAAACCACATACACTGTTAGTAATGCATTTGTTCAAGAAAAATGTTCTATCCCGCTCCTATGAGTTTTTTCCTCCATGCAATCAAAAATGAACATTGACTTGACCCTCATTAATGAATGACCACCCTTAAAAACCAAAAACATCCAAACAAAACTTCTACTGGTGTGTGACCATCTTTAAAGTGAAAGTAAATCCCACCTTTTGGGTTGTCTCCAGAACAGGATTAGTGGAGAAATCTTCCAATGGGGACACCCCAGGATTCCTTCACATTGGGAAGGGGTGAATTTCTTCACACTTCCTATTATGGTAATAGGACACAGGTGAAAAGGGGTGGCCGGTGGTATTTTTATTTTTGGGGGGGGGGGGCAGAAAACAGTACCACAATCCACCCCCGTTGGTCCGTTGGTCGGTCAGTGGGTCTGGGGCACTTACCCCATCTATGCAGTGCTTCTCCTGGGCTTCGCCGGCGGCTTACCTTGCTCGGCGGCGGCAGCGGAGACAACTTTTCCTTCCTCTGCTCTTCACGGGAATTGGCGGCTTCCGTTTCCTCCCTCCTCCTTGGTGGCCAGTTGGGTCTCTCTTATTTTAGGACAATTGGAAAGCGGGTCTCAGACCTGCTTCTGACTGTAATTCAGGCGCCCGACCCTTTGCGGGATGCCGGGCCCTTGAATTATAGAGGCGGGGGTGTTATTTTGTATAGAGGGTGGCCGCGGCACCGTGGATAGATTCAGGCTATGAATGAATCTATTATGCTAATAGGAGGTTGCGTGGAGAGAGGGGGTGGCACCCGGGAGCCCCCTAATGGACGGGCTGCCACTGCAGGTGACAAAAAAAGAAAAAACTGACAGGGGTTATAACCCTCCCTTACTCTATCCAATATGAAAAAAGTTTGGTCTTCAGTGTAGTAGAGGTGGGGATGGGTGTGGGGACGGATGGGGGGATGGGCATGGCAAGGGTATTTCTTTGTTGTCGTGCTTGAATTCAGGTTTTAAATGTATAGGATATGGTACAATCAGATTGTAAGGTGTGTACGTGAACGTTTCTGCGTGTTTCATTTTTTTCTTCTCATACTGCCTAGAGATGACCCCGTACTGGAGTCTACATGAGGAAATACCGACATTGTACATTCCATAGAATGCAGAAACGAGGAACGAAGTGTCAGACCAGCTAATAATCAGTTTTATTATCCGCCATAAAGGAATCAAATTGTACCTTCCTGTTAATTTGTAATCTTGTATTGTAGACGTTGTAACAATATTTTCTGTAGAGAGATTTCTAAAGCTGCTAAGAATCCAGGGAAAGGGAAATGTGTGAATTTATTAGAGTAGCCATACACCGAGAGATTTAATCCAACAAGTTCCTCCATCCAAGCTGTAGAGCGTCGTTATGCCACCTGGACCTCCACAATGAGCTTAGAGTGCAACCACCTACCACCGGTGAAGACAGACATAATGCCTACCATTTGACCAACAATTCTTTCCAGTTCTTTTTGTCAACATGGGTGCTTCTGCTGACCTCAACATCATTGTTTTTGGGGTGATTTCTATCCCCTATATATCACTTCCCTGGATCCAGTCGTTCTGAAAAGAACGTAGATGAGGTCAGAAGAGATGCCTGTGTTGACAAAAAGAACTGGAAAGAATTGTCCGTC
Organism: Aquarana catesbeiana; assembly: GCF_042186555.1. NCBI lineage: Eukaryota > Metazoa > Chordata > Amphibia > Anura > Ranidae > Aquarana > Aquarana catesbeiana. The sequence goes on along the minus strand of NC_133329.1, from coordinate 17,503,768 downwards.
AAAAGGTAGGTATTACTTCTGTCTTCACCCGGGCAGTAGTAGGTGGTTGCACTCAATGCTCATTGTGGGGTTCCAGGTGATCATGCGTCCGATAGCGATTTGATCCCAGGAAGTGATATGAAAGATGGAGGTCATCCCAGAAACAATAAAGAAGAGGTCACCTGAGGTGCTCCTGGAGGGTTCCAAGCCACAGCAAAGCACCAATATCTTCACCTCCTTAAACAATGGAAGCAGGGATTTTGGTGCTCTATTGTGGCTTGGAACCCTTCAGGAGCACCTCTGCTGACTTCTTCTCCATTCTTTTTGGGGTGATTTCCATCTTCCTTATCACTTTCTGGGATCAAAGCACTACCGAATGCAGGATCACCTTGAGTGTGCTCAAAGATCATGATGTGGTGCCAGAAAAGTTTCCTCCACCTTCACAATCACAGCCTCTTACCGCCTAATGTTGACTACCAAAGATTGAGCAGTCAAAAGCGCCCATGCAGCATATAGATATGGCTGAACTCCATGATCTTCAAGGTCTTGCACTTGTATATTGCAGGCCCCTACAATACAGTATTGTATTTCAGAACATTCCCTCCAGTATCGTATTTCAGAAAATCTCCTACTGTATCAAATTTCAGAACATTTCTTATATCTGCTGCAGGCAGGAGGAAGCACTTCCTCAGTCTTCTCTTCTCCAGTGATCATACTGCAACATTTTAACTAATAAATATGCAGTTGAGATCACCTTGAGTGTGCTCAAAGATCATGAAGTGGTGCCAAAAAAGTTTCCTCCACCTTCACAAGCACAGCCTCTTACCGCCTAATGTTGGCCACCAAAGATTAAGCAGTCAAAAGCGCCCATACAACGTATAGATATGGCTGCACTCCATGATCTCCAAGGTCTTGCACTTGGATATTGCAGGCCACTATCCGGGTTAACAGATCGGTCACCATCTGACCGCCACCAGGACAAAAATGTCAGGAGATATTAGATAGAGGCAAAAAGGACTTCTATGGTATGGTATGAACTCACGGTACAGTCATTTAATATAAAAAATTTAAATTTATTGAATCAATTCGTTAAAAAAAATTCACCCATGTAGGGAGAATAGAGACAATAAACAGGAAACGGTGCATATATCCCACAAGGGAAGACAGACAGTGCTAATAAAAATTAATTCCTCTTATATAGACTGGAAATAGGCTTCAGTATCAACCCAATCAAGAGGGACCTTCATTCACACAATTCCAGTCTCGTACTCTACATGTTTTGTGGGAAACCCGCTTCTTCGGGAATTTAATTCAGAGGAATATTTGATCTATAAGAAAATTAACTACATAAGAAACATATATGAAGAAAAAACATTATAAAACAAGATAAACAGATACATTTATCTTGTTTTATAATGTTTTCTTTCATATATATTTCTTATGCTGTTAATATTCTTATAGATCAAATATTCCTCTAAATTAAACTCCTGAAGAAGCGGGTTTCCCGCGAAACATGTAGAGTATGAGACTGGAATCGTGTGAATGGAAGTTCCCCTTGATTGGGTTGATACTGAAGCCTATTTCCAGTCTATATTAGAGGAATACATTTTTATTAGAACTGTCTGTCTTCCCTTGTGGGATATATGCACAGTTTCCTGTTTATTGTCTCTATTCTCCCTATATGGGTGAATTTCTTAACAAATTATTTCTATAAACTTGTATTTTTTATATAAAATGACTGTACTGTACATACCGTACCATGAAAGTCCTTTTTGCCTCTGTCTAATATCTCCTGACATTTTTGAATCCATAGAACGTAGGTACCTCATCCTTGCTGTATTTTTTTTGTAGCACCTCTTTTCAGATTTCCACCAGGACAAAAGAATCGCTTGCCAAGGACATACAAATCAAAAGAAGGAAGAGAACCACCTCATAGTGTAGTAAACATGAATCGTCACATTTATTAAAACTCTCTGCACTCGCATATATCCAAATAAATTCAGGATATCACAAAATTCCCAAAATTTCAAACCAACAAGATGACCTCCAAACACTCCAAAGACATGCTGGTAGGCTAATTGGCTTCTGTCCAAAATTGGCCCTAGTGTGAGTTGGGGACCTTGAATTGTGGGCTCCTTGAGGGTAGGGACCAATGTGAGTGTGCGATGTACGTGTGGAGCGATGCGTAAATTGATGGTGCTATATGGGTACCTTAAATAAAAATAGGGATAATTGTAGATATGCACCCACACTCTCTCAGGTTGAACTGGATGGACTGGTGTCTTTATTCAACTTTACTAACTATGTAACTATGTAACCTCGATACTCAGCCTGATGACATCACATGCTGTAGCTCTATCCTACGCGTTTCGTCATCAATGGGCATTGTCTATTGAGCACACTCAAAGTGGTTTCAACTGCTCATTTACTGGACACTTTTCAAGGACTTGCTTGAAGGATTACTGTGTTAGTTATATACTGTATATTTGTTTATGCTTTAACCCCTTCATGCCGAAAGTACACTTACAGTATATGCAGCCTCACTGGACTGGGCTTTTTTACCATGGGGCCGCATATATGCATATCTGTCTTTGTGCTTGGAGCGCGCCACACAGCGTGCTCCCAGCACAGAGCCCTGGGTCCGTACTAATGATCGGGACCCGCAACTCCTGGTCCTGGGTCACCTGATCGCTGTGATAGCCTCTGATTGGCTATCACAGTGATCAGTCTCTGTGAAGCCCGCCCCTGTATCTCTCTCTCGGTAAATGGAGAGAAAAGAAAACAATCTTTCTCTCTCTCTCCTTGCAGAGAGCGATAAACGAACAGCTTTGGATTAAAAAAGAATAAACAAAATAAGAATGAATACAAAATAAAATAAAAAATACCTAGATCAAGGTTTGATCTAGGTCAGTGTCAGGGTTAGTGTTTGGGTCAAGGAGGGGTCAAAGGTCAAGGTCAGGGTCAAAGGTTGTGGTCAGTATATTTTGGGCAGGATTTAAAAAAAAACATTTTTAATTAGTATCAGTGTCAGTATGTTTTAGGTAGAATAAAAAAAAAGTGCAAAATGCGCACTATTATTTCTGGGCTGTATTACGTGTACAAATAACAAATAACATACACGTGTGGTATCGCTGCGATCATCAGGAGCAAAATAATTTATTGTGGGTGGTTCTTTGGTGGTAGTTTATGGTAGTAACAAGAAATATACAGCTAAACTTAAAAAAAAAAATGTATTTTTTTTTTACTTTGATAATAAAAAAATAAAAAAAATCAGGAGATATCCATTACATTTTACCACCAAATGAAAGCCCACTTTGTTCTGAAAAAAACAAAGTATAATCCAACTGGATGCACAAAGTAGTTGTGTTGATATGTGCGGTTTTACTAAAACGTGTCAAAGTTGCAAAATTGTGCTTTGGCATTAACATTTGTTTTACCCTTAGGTGCGAAAGGGGTTAATTTAACTGAAAGTGCAGCACTTCTGTTTTATGTATTGTGGTATTTGTTGCCTGCAAATTGTGCTAGCTGCTTTTGTGGGGTTTTTTTTGCACGTAACCTACCATTGCCGGCTTGAAGGCAAACATAATATTTGTCTTTTGAACAAGAATTCTTTCCAGTTTTTTGGTCAACATGGGTGCCTCTGCTGACCTCATCTCTCATTATTTTTGGGGAGATTTCTATTTATTATAAAAATGTTTTTATGTGAACAGAAATAAGAGTCCGTAGATTTTTAGACGACTATACATGACGGAGTTTTGGTGCCTTCAAAGACCCAAGAGCTTCTATGGTTTCTATGCCTAATTTGTAATTTGAGATTTGGTACTACGACTACAAAATAGTCCCATTAGGGTAGGTATATAAAGTAACAAAAATACATTTTAGTAGGAGGAATGTGTTATCGGAGATATGACAGTAAGCATTTTTATAATCATCTTTATCAACAAGGGGAAAGCCATATGTGTGGAGCACAAGGCACAGATGATAGAGATTGCTGCTAACCTTTGTGTCTTGTCAAGCTTTCTACGTCTCTGTAATGTTCCTTCACCATCCTGAATCCCTCCCATCTTCTGTAATTCAGGGGTCTTGCCTCCCTTTGGTTCTCTAGGTCTGAGTGGAGATATCACCTTTGGATCATTTTTGGGAGACTTTAGATCTTTGTCTTTTTTCCTAGGAGATTCTTTGTCTTCTCTGTCTCCTTTTACTTTCGGTGTCCTTTCACCATAAGCACCTTCCATCTTGGTTTTTCTAGATGACTCTATTAAAATCTACCACTGAGGTTTTTCAAGTGTCGAGTTTTAAGGTGACTTGTATACTTCCTTGCAGATCCTGGGATTTGTCTCTGACATTCTGTCTGGTATTGGTCTCTCTGTGTAGAAGGTCCTAGAGGATGTCATCACCACCGATGGGTAAATCCTGGGCTCTCATTTTATGGGATTATCTCAATGTTAGGTTCTGTCCTCCAGGAAGACACATCTAAGGCAGAGATTGGGTTTCTCTGTCACTGTAAAAGTTGTCATACAGATTATGTTGGGTGCAAGGTCTATAGGACGGGAAGGTGGAGCCCTGACACGAAGGTGGCAGCTACATACAGATGGCATTTTCTGCAGCGAACATGTGTTATCTTATTTCCTTATAGATATATGACCGTCTACATTCTATGAACACGTCTCTGATATTTCATGGATGAACTTCAAAAGAGTTCAAAAGAGACAAATGAATGATACAAAGAAAATGCTACAGTACAGACTGGCATCATATATGGCACACCACCGCACATCGCTCCATTAATATTGCCGCAAATGAATGTAATTAGAACCACTTCCGGACCAACGACCTTCCGGTACGTCACTGAACTTCAGGTTCTTATACCGCGATAATGCAGGCATCATTCCGAAACAGGTTTTTAGCGGACGGCTCTCTTGTAAAAGCAATCCTAATGGCTCAGTGACCACTGGATAGGTTTTACAAGCAGCTGGAGGGGACATCCCCTGCTCTCCAGCCACCTTCCACCGCTTGCTCAGGCCCTCCCGCACCCACCGGGAGACCCGTGCCACCAGCTGGAACGTCCACTGGCTGGTCGGAGAGCCGAACAAAGCCGGGATTGGCTTTGATCGGCTCTCAGCTGTTGTAATATGGAAAACCAATAAAAACAGGTAGGGATCTGCGCTACTGAAAAAGGTACTAATATTAGAAGAGGAAAGCAGCCAGCACTATGTGTTGATAAGCAAATATAAAAATATAAGAAGTCCACATGTGGTGCTAATATAATAAAAAGCAACAGTCTTCGAAGTATTAAAACAGGAAAAGATGATAATCCCTTCACCAGTTTTCAGTGTGTATAGAAAGCACACCACACCACCTGAGAATCAAATCTGCTTACCAGATATCAGCAAGTAATAGGCGATGATCAATATCTTCCCAAGGGATCACATCTGAACTCATCAATCACCAGTAAGTAGATGGTTAAAATACACGGCAAAGCTCACATCCATTCACTTGTCCCACCATCCATTCACTTGTCCTACCATCCATTCACTTGGCCCACCATCCATTCACTTGTCCCATCATCCATTCACATGTCTCACCTTCCATTCACTTGTCCCACCATTCATTCACTTGTCCCACCATCTGTTCACTTGTCCCACCATTCATTCACTTGTCCCACCATTCATTCACTTGTCCCACCATCCATTCTCTTGTCCCACCATCCATTCACTTGTCCCACCATCCATTCACTTGTCCCACTATCCATTCACATGTCTCACCTTCCATTCACTTGTCCCACCATTCATTCACTTGTCCCACCATCCATTCTCTTGTCCCACCATCCATTCACTTGTCCCACCATCCATTCACTTGTCCCACCATCCATTCACATGTCTCACCTTCCATTCACTTGTCCCACCATTCATTCACTTGTCCCACCATCCATTCTCTTGTCCCACCATCCATTCACTTGTCCCACCATCCATTCACTTGTCCCACCATCCATTCACTTGTCCCACCATCCATTCACTCGTCCCACCATCCGTTCACTCGTCCCACCATCCATTCACTTGTCCCACCATCCATTCACTTGTCCAAGGCAGCAACAAAGCCGTAAACTTCCAGCAGTCAGCGGAGCTTCTCGCCCAATCAAGGGGATATCATCACCAAATGGAAATAAAGCAGCATATAGTGAAGCCCGTCTCACTTGTGAAAATAATTGAATGTAGCGACTTACATGCCTTAGGCTGGCTATGAGACGCAAAGCACGGTGAATGCCGCGGCCGTTTTGTTTTATGATGATCGTTCTTATTGACTGTTCATGTAAGTCGCTACAATAAATCCTTTCACAAGTGATTTATGCGGAAGAAATGCGGAAATGCAGAAGAAAGTCCCTAACCCTTTTTTCAAAATCACACAATGCCACGGCACATGTCAGCAGATACGTGAGGGTGTCATTAACCACTTCAGCACCGGACCATTTGGCTGGCCAAAGACCAGAGCGTTTTTTGCGATTTGGCACTGCGTCGCTTTAACTGACAATTGCGCAGTCGTGCGACGTTGCTCCCAAACAAAATTGACGTTCTTTATTTCCCCACAGATAGAGTTTTCATTTGGTGGTATTTGATCACCTCTGCATTTTTTATTTTTTGCGCTATAAACAAAAAAAGAGCGACAATTTTGAAAAAAACTCAATATTTTTTACTTTTTGCTATAATAAATATCCCCCAAAAATATATAAAAAAACATTTTTTTTCCTCAATTTAGACTTTGTATTCTTCTACATATTTTTGGTAAAAAAAAAACGCAATAAGCGTTTATTGATTGGTTTGCGCAAAAGTTATAGCGTCTACAAAATAGGGAATAGTTTTATGGCATTTTTATTAATAATTTATTTAATTTGTACTAGTAATGGCGGCGATCAGCGATTTTTATTTTGACTGCAACCTTATGACAGACAGATCGGACACTTTTGGCGCTATTTTGGGACCATTCACATTTATACAGCGATCAGTGCGATTAAAAATGCACTGATTACTGTGTAAATGACCCTGGCAGGGAAGGGGTTAACCACTAGAGGGCAGTGAAGGGGTTAAGTGTGTCCTGGGGAGTGATTCTAACTGTGGGGGGATGGGCTGTGTGTGACATGACACTGATCACCGCTCCCGATTACAGGGAGCAGAGATCAGTGTCCTGTCACTAGGCAGAACGGGGAAATGCTTGTTTACATCAGCATTTCCCCGTCTTTCCTCTCCGTGAGACAATCGCGGGTGTCCCCGCGGACATCAAGTCCGCGGGACCCGCGATCACACTCATGGAGCTCACGGCGCCCTCGCCCACAATGCCGCGTCTTAAAGGGCAACGTACAGGTTCATCAATATGCCTGTACGCGCCCTTCTGCCAACGTATATCGGCGTGAGCAAGGGGTTAACAATTGTGGATATGGGGGTTACTGCGCTAACTTCAAATAACAAGAAAAAAGCAGCTACATAAACAATGTGACAAACATATAAAACATGAATGATAGATATTGTAGTTCTAACAAGTGAACACATATATCGATATATAAGTGAAACAGTGCAAAAATCAAATATACAAAAGTAACATATGTGGAAATGTGAAAAAGTCCAAAAATGAGGAGATCTGTTGAAAGAGGCCTTATGCGTCAACCACCAAATGATGATAAATCAAGGATGGAATGAGCTGGCACTGTCCAGCACGGGAAGCATCAAGGATGGTACATCTTCAACAAAAGAGGAAAGTATATGTACTCTTACCAGAACAGGTGGACTCGAATGTCAGCGACAAGGAGTCATAAAGGCAGAGGTGCCGAACACGGCGGATAGACGGAACTCCAAGGGATCCAGGACCTCAAAGTATGAATCCAGGGATGTTGAGGGTAACCACCAAGCGAACCTTAGATGGAAGGAGCACCAAGGCTGGATCTTAGATGTAAAGAGACCGGCTAGACCACAGGGCAACTCTCATCCGGATGGTTATGTAAAGAAAAAATGCCTCCATATGGTGTAGGTCAAAACCAGCGTACAGCAATAAAGGTAAAAAACTTTGATCACAGGATAAAATTCAGGGCAATGTGGAGAGAGAAACATGTTGTGGGTGGGCGAAACATGTTGGCGGATTTCCGGCGGCACTGACGTAATTTCCTGCTCCTTGGAGCGCACTTCCTGGTTCTTGGAACGAACGCCTGTGAGCGGCATCCGGACACATCTACAACCCTTTTTTACATGCCTGTTTTTATCAGCTATGTTGTAAGTACCCATGTGTATATGGAATAAATCCCCTTTCATACGGTACTTTCACTATTAGTTTCATTTTTTTTCCTTTCTGGTGCCTAGCGAATCTGCCGAGAAATTCTAACAATAATCCTTCATCTGATGTGCACACCACTACCCCTGAACTCTTCTGGATACCATCATTTAAGCCTGAAGCGACCCCCAGACTGCAAAGCTGGGGGTCATCGTCATTCGGTGAGTGGGGACACATGTGGGGGTGTTGATTTGCACCTGAAAAGTTCTGGAGCGTCTGTGGCTCACTGCACCTGAGAAGCTTTTTTTGCCCTTGAGGATTAGAATATTTTCAACATTTGATTTGGACTTTTACTTTATATGGACTTTTGTTTATTCACACCTGCACATATTTATACTTAGTTTTGCACGTATATTATTATTAGTGAGGGCCACATTTTCATATTTCAATGTGGAGAGCGATAAGCCGAGCCTGATGCGTTTAAACCAAAAAGGCCTTCAACTGGGGCAGGACACTTACATAGTTACATAGTAGGTGAGGTTGAAAAAAGACACAATTCCATCAAGTCCAACCTATGTGTGTGATTATGTGTCAGTATTACATTGTATATCCCTGTATGTTGCGGTCATTCAGGTGATTATCTAATAGTTTCTTGAAGCTATCAATGCTCCCCGCTGAGACCACCGCCTGTGGAAGGGAATTCCACATCCTTGCCGCTCCTACAGTAAAGAACCCTCTACGTAGTTTAAGGTTAAACCTCTTTTCTTCTAATTGTAATGAGTGGCCGCGAGTCTTGTTAAACTCTCTTCTGCGAAAAAGTTTTATTTCTATTGTAGGGTCACCAGTATGGTATTTGTATATTGAAATCATATCCCCTCTCAAGCATCTCTTCTCCAGAGAGAATAAGTTCAGTGCTCGCAACCTTTCCTCATAACTAAGATCCTCCAGACCCTTTATTAGCTTTGTTGCCCTTCTTTGTACTCGCTCCATTTCCAGTACATCCTTCCTGAGGACTGGTGCCCAGAACTGGACAGCATACTCCAGGTGCGGCCGGACCAGAGTCTTGTAGAGCGGGAGAATTATCGTTTTATCTCTGGAGTTGATCCCCCTTTTAATGCATGCCAATATTCTGTTTGCTTTGTTAGCAGCAGCTTGGCATTGCATGCCATTGCTGAGCCTATCATCTACTAGAACCCCCAGGTCCTTTTCCATCCTAGATTCCCCCAGAGGTTCTCCCCCCAGTGTATAGATTGCATTCATATTTTTGCCACCCAAATGCATTATTTTACATCTTTCTACATTGAACCTTATTTGCCATGTAGTCGCCCACCCCATTAATTTGTTCAGATCTTTTTGCAAGGTTTCCACATCCTGCGGAGAAGTTATTGCCCTGCTTAGCTTAGTATCGTCTGCAAATACAGAGATTGAACTGTTTATCTCATCCTCCAAGTCATTTATGAACAAATTAAATAGGATTGGTCCCAGCACAGAACCCTGGGAAACCCCACTACCCACCCCTGACCATTCCGAGTACTCCCCATTTATCACCACCCTCTGAACTCGCCCTTGTAGCCAGTTTTCAATCCATGTACTCACCCTATGGTCCATGCCAACGGACCTTATTTTGTACAGTAAACGTTTATGGGGAACTGTGTCAAATGCTTTTGCAAAATCCAGATACACCACATCTACGGGCCTTCCTTTATCTAGATGGCAATTCACCTCCTCATAGAAGGTTAGTAGATTGGTTTGGCAAGAACGATTCTTCATGAATCCATGCTGATTACTGCTAATGATACCGTTCTTATTACTAAAATCTTGTATATAGTCCCTTAGAGTTTACATACTATTGATGTTAGGCTAACTGGTCTGTATTTCCCAGGGATGTATTTTGGGCCCTTTTTAAATATTGGTGCTACATTGGCTTTTCTCCAATCAGCTGGTACCATTCCAGTCAGTAGACTGTCTGTAAAAATTAGGAACAATGGTCTGGCAATCACTTAACTGAGTTCCCTAAGTACCCTCGGATGCAAGCCATCTGGTCCCGGTGATTTATTTAGTTAATGTTAAGTTTCTCAAGTCTAATTTTAATTCTGTCCTCTGTTAACCATGGAGTTGCTTCCTGTGTTGTGTCATGAGGATAAACACTGCAGTTTTGGATACTAAAGCCCCCCAATTCACTCGTGAAGACTGAGGAGAAGAATAAATTCAATACCTTCGCCATCTCCCCATCCTTTGTAACCAGATGTCCTTCCTCATTCTTTATGGGGCCAATATGGTCTGTCCTCCCTTTTTTACTGTTTACATACTTAAAGAGTTTCTTGGGATTTTCTTTGCTCTCCTCCGCTATGTGTCTTTCATGTTCTATCTTAGCCATCCTAATTGCACCCTTACATTTCTTGTTGCATTCTTTATAAAGTCTGAATGCTGATGATGATCCCTCAACCTTGTATTTTTTGAAGGCCTTCTCCTTTGCATTTATATGCATTTTTACATTGGAGTTAATCCATCCAGGGCTTTTGTTCGCTCTTTTAAATTTATTACCCAATGGGATACATTGGCTAATGCCCTTATTTAATATGCTCTTAAAGCAAACCCATCTCTCCTCCGTATTCTTTGTTCCTAAGATTTTATCCCAATTTATGCCTTCTAGCCAGGTTTGTAGTTTAGGGAAGTTGTCTCTTTTGAAATTCAGTGTCTTTGTATTCCCTTTATGTTTCCTATTTGTGTGATTTATACTGAAACTAATTGACCTGTGATCGCTGTTACCTAAATTGCCCCGTATTTCCACATCCGTGATCAGGTCTGTATTGTTGGTAATCAGTAGATCCAGTAATGTTTTATTTCTAGTTGGTGAGTCTATCATCTGACCCATAAAATTGTCCTGCAAGATATTAAGGAACTGGCGAGCCTTAAATGAATGCGCGGTTCCCTCCGCCCAGTCTATGTCTGGATAATTAAAATCCCCCATTATGATAACACTTCCCATCCTTGCTGCTAATCCAAATTGTGATAGGAGATCTGTCTCTCCTTCCTCCCTCAGGTTAGGGGGCCTATAGCATACTCCCAGTATTATTTTCCCCTTAGCTTCATCCCTTTGGAGCTCTACCCATAAAGATTCCACCTCCTCCCTAGCTCCCTCAGTGATGTCATCTCTCACATTCACTTGTACATTATTCTTGATATATAGGCATACCCCTCCCCCTTTTTTACCCTCTCTATCTTTGTGGTAAAGGGTATACCCTTGAATGTTTGCCAGCCAATCATGAGAGCTGTTGAACCAGGTCTCTGAAATTCCCACAAAATCCAAATCCTCCTCGTACAACAGTATCTCTAGTTCACCCATCTTGTCCGCCATGCTCCTGGCATTGGTGAACATGCCACATAGTTTAGACCGGTCGCATATTGTCTTCTTATTGGGTGTTTCGAGATTGCAGCTAGGACTTGCTACTATACTTACCTTGTGTTTTTGTGCTTTGGTTAACCTACCACTAATGCCCCCAATACTACCCTCTGGAATATCTTCCGCGCTGACTATCTCTACCTCTGGACCCTCCCCCCATCACCTAGTTTAAAAACCCCTTTAACTTTTTGTCCATCTTCATTCCCAGCAGATCTGCACCCTCCTCATTTAGGTGCAGTCCTTCCCTTCTATAGTACTGGTTAGCGACTGAGAAGTCGGCCCAGTCCTCCAGGAACCCAAAACCCTCCTTACTACACCAGCTCTTCAGCCACTTGTTTACTTCCCTAATCTCCCTCTGCCTTTCTGGTGTGGCTCGATGTACCGGTAGTATTCCTGAGAATACTACCTTGGAGGTCCTTTTCCTCAATTTAGCTCCTAAAAGTCCCTAAAATCGTTCTTTAGGACACTCCATCTGCCTCTGACTTTGTCATTGGTGCCAACGTGCACCATGACAGCCGGGTCTTCCCCAGCCCCTCCCAGTAATCTGTCCACAAGATCCGTGATGTGCCGAACCTGAGCGCCCAGTAGACAACATACTGTTCGGCGCTTCAGGTCTTGGTTACAGATTGCCCTCTCTGTCCTTCTAAGAATTGAGTCCCCTACCACCAGAATCTGTCTTTCCTTTCCCTTTGCTGCCCCCCCACTCTCACTGGAGGAGCTCTTCCCCCGGCAGCTAGGAGAGTCCCTCATCTCCAGCAGTGCTGGTCCCTGACTGGTTACACCAATGTCACTCAATGGAGCATACTTATTGGGATGCTCCAGGCCTCTCTGGCACTTCCCCCTCTACCCCTCCTGACTGTCACCCATCTACTCTTTGCTAGTGCCTGCGCCTCTTTGTCTCCACCCGCCTCTGTGCTGGCCCCTGCCGGGACCTGCCGTGTACGTTCCTGGCTCACCTTTAGTATGGAGGGACTTCTCAGTGCTGACAGTTGCTTCCCCAGATTCAGAACCTGGGCTTCCAGGAAAACAATGTGCTTACATTTTGCACAGCAGTATTCGCCCTCGATCGGATGATCAAGGAACGCATACATGCGGCAAGATGTACAAAGAGTCGCCTCTCCACACCCGCCGGGCATCGTACCTATTAAATTTAGTGAGGATTGAGGATTTTACCCTGTCCAAATTACCTAACAGCTAGCTTCCTGGCACTAATACTCAAGACAATACACAGGTACACAACAGGACAATACACAGGTACACAACAAGACAATACACAGGTACACAACAAGACAATACACAGGTACACAACAAGACAATACACAGGTACACAACAAGACAATACACAGGTACTCACAGACCTACGTGCAATCGCAATACACAAGTATACAGTACAAATACACAAGTATACAGTACACAATACACAAGTACTAACGATCCACACACACTACTCAGACAACACTCAGGTACTCACACTACACAGGTACTATGACCCCTGTTATAACCTCCTGTTTTAAACTCTGGTTTTAACTCACCACTTAGACCAGTTCCACTTGGACTGAGTTCCAACAGCCTCACAATGAGCAGGCTCAGTATATGTTCTACACAAAGTTATATAGGCCTCAAGCACCTGTGAGCAATTAACCACTCCCCTTAATTGGTAGTCACTTAGACCAGATCCACTTGGACTGAGTTCCAACAGCCTCACAATGTACGCTCAGCGGCCTGACAAAGCTTCTATTCCCCCACCATATCCAGGTGACAAGGTCATGGAGGCCAGGCCTCGGGGTGGAAGTGGTGCAGGGGCGGCACGGCTTCTGCGGCGACTTTGTGGTCGCCCCCCCTTTCGGGCAGCCCATTAAAGCCTAATAGGGGCACTGGCACCGATGCCCATAGAAAAGATGGCCGCGAGCCGACCACGCAACTGTGCATGCACCGTTCCAAAGCCGGCCGGGCTCGGGAATGCTCGTACACGCTCGGCCGGACGGCGCATGCGCAGTAGCGTGATTGCGCCGCCCGGCGCCATTTTTTAATAAATCGTAGATAGTAATGTCAGCGGTGCGGCGGCGGGGAAGAGAGATGACATCTCTCATTGCCCGCACCGCTGTTCCTCCATCTGATGGCAGGCAGCATGGCAAATGACATCCCCAGCTGGTGGCAGTCAGCGTGGCAAGTGACATCCCCATCTGGTGGCAGGCAACGTGGCAAGTGACATCCCCATCTGGTGGCAGGCAGCGTGGCAAGTGACATCCCCATCTGGTGGCAGGCAGCATGGCAAGTGACATCCACAGCTGGTGGCAGGCAGTGTGGCAAGTGACATCTCCATCTGGTGGCAGGCAGCGTGGCAAGTGACATCCCCATCTGGTGGCAGGCGGCATGGCAAGTGACATCCACAGCTGGTGGCAGGCAACGTGGCAAGTGACATCCCCATCTGGTGGCAGGCAACGTGGCAAGTGACATCCACAGCTGGTGGCAGGCAGCGTGGCAAGTGACATCTCCATCTGGTGGCAGGCAACGTGGCAAGTGACATCCCCATCTGGTGGCAGGCAGCGTGGCAAGTGACATCCCCATCTGGTGGCAGGCAGCGTGGCAAGTGACATCCCCATCTGGTGGCAGGCACTGTGGCAAGTGACATCTCTATCTGGTGGCAGGCAGCGTGTCAAGTGACAAGAGATGGTGGCAAGTGACACGCCTAGGGCCCCCAATGATTCTGCATTATTGTGAGTTGAACTATTTTATTTTATATTACAATGTAATGATAGAAATAATGTTTTTCATACCAACCATGGTGCCGTGGATGATTGAAGCACTAACACCAGCCATTGCCCTGAAAAATTGCCCACAAAAAATCCTTACCCCTCGCGCGCTTACCCTGAAGTATTTTCAGTCTGTACAATTAAAGCCAGTTCTTTTCAGTGTTCTCATGTGTGGAGATATGTTTTTAATTGATCTATTGTAGCAGTCATTGATAAAGGACGTGAATGGTGGTGTGTGTGTGTGTGCGTGTGGGGGGACATTGAAGGACTCGGCCTTGGGGCGGCAAAGGGAGTAAATCTGGGCCTGTCCAGGTGCAGATAACTTTGCTTATGTAGATTAACAAAGAACATTTCATTCAGTTTCTGCTGGTACCATGGGTGTTTGAGAAACAGTTTTGTAGTGAACATAAAATCTGTATCTGTGTTAAACATCTCCTTTTCCTGTTTCTATGCACTTCCTTTGTAAATGTTTACTGCATTTATGTTTTGATGTTTCATCACCCTTTTATCAGAGGTAACCTACTGGTTCAGTTATACAGAGTTGCTTTATACTTGGTGTACACAGGATGCTAAACCATATTTGCTTTATGTCAAGCTTTCATACATGCAGTACGAACAAGATTTATTGGTATTTTGGTATTAATGGCACTGCTGTGTATCTGTTAAAGGGCAGCACGTTTCTGTGGTATCAGGAAAGCGATTTTGCATGCGTTCCCAACACACACAAATGTGAACCCAGTCTAAATGTCTCAGGTACATTGGTGGTCAGTGTAAATCTTCTCATTACATTTGGGGCTTGGTGTAGAATCCTTTCATTCACACTAGTGGCCAGTATAAATGTCCCCCTTACATTGGTGGTCAGTGTAAATCTCTCCTTACATTGGTGGTCAGTGTAAATCCCTCCTTACATTGGTGGTTACTGTAAATGCTTCCATTACATTATTGGTCAGTGCAAACCCCTATTATATTGGTGGCCAGTGTTGAAACTCCTCTTTATATTGGTTATAAGTAAAAAAAAAATCTGCATTGTCATTGATCACACCCTCCCCTCCACCCAGCACTGCCACTGATCCCAGGAGTTCTAGGATCCCTACGAGTTTTCTATCTATTGATGGGTCCGCTCACCTCCCCAGTTCATGGTGTGCAGGCAGTGAAGAGATGATGGGCTGTAACCTCTAGCAACCAATGAGCAGTAATGATGTGCAATAACCTCTAGCAACCAGTCAGTGAGCAGTATCGATGTACAGTAATCTCTAGCAACCAATCAACAAGAATAAATAATGTGCTGTAACCTCTAGCAACTAATCAGTGAGCCGTAATGTGTGCTGTAACCTCTAGCAACCAGCCAGTAGGCGGTAATGATATGCTGTAACCTCTGGCAACAAATCGCTGCCTGATCTGATTCAGTACACTGATTTTAAGTCTAGCTGTTATTTATTGTATGTCTCAGAGCAGGTGGAGAGCAAAATTTCATGGGTGGGGGAGCAAGAAAATGTTTGCCCAGGGTCCAATCAATATTAAAGACGGCCCTGATAGTCCCAGTTTTGCTCCAAAGGGTTTAATGGGCAGGCAGTGTAATAAAGGTTAAAATAAAAATGGAGAGTGAGACTCTCATAGCATAAAATCTCTTTGGATATGTTTATTAAAATTGAATTTAAAAAGCGGCACTTATAGCAATCAATGTGAATACACTGTAAAAAATGGCCCACTATTAAGCCTCATGCCCATGGACGTTTTTACAGTCGCTTTTTTGAGCGTTTTTTGCAGCGTAGCCTCCTTGATGGTATTCCCGAGTGTGACTCAGGGTTAAATTTCAGTCCCATTAGCGGTAACCCCGAGCCACACTCCGGATTACATTGCAGGATCCTGGTGCAGGTTACTTACCTTGTCCCCAGCATCCTGCGATTTCCCCCTGCAATGTCTGCGGGCTCTGTCCTCCTCTGAAGCCTCTCTGTGGCTCCGTTTACTGCGAGCATCATGACGCACGGGGGCAGAGCCTGGCGGCAAATTAAAAAAAGAGTAAAAAACATAACACATACCGTACTGTAATCCTACAGATTACAGTACTTTATGAAATTATTTCACATCCTTTTTGTCCCCAATGCTTTGTCCAATGCTCTGCATGCAGTTTTATATTATATATAATGTTCTTTCTGCCTGGAAACTGGAGATTGTCCATAGCAACCAAAAAGTGTCCTTTTATGTCAAAAGTGGCTTTAGACCAGCTAGAATACAGCGATAGTAAAGTAGAACACTTGCAGAATTGAGCGATAGTGAATCGTGGGGAAATTTATTTTATTATTATTATATTATTATTTTTTAAAATTATTTATATTTATTTATTATATTATAATTTATGTGTAGCGCTGGTAGATTTTAATCTACCGCTGATAGGTAAATTTAGTGGGTCGCTTATTAGAGGAAGTTAGATTTGCCTCTGTTCCAGCTTGGCTGACGTTGTGTGTAGTTCCACATTGTGCCGGTGAGTGTCGTTGTCACCATCGGCTGGTGTTGGAAGAGCAACGTGTTGAAGCGGATGAGTGCTCCTCTGTCCTCGGTGGAGGTGGTCCTCCGAGTTGCATTCTGGGAGAGGGTATTTATGGGACAGACGCCATGTTTTAGGGTTCGTTTTTCAGCCACCTGCTGGCCCTCCTGACCGACAGGTATGCACTAGGAATACCATCTCGTGGTCCTCCGTTACGGAGGCCCACGTCGCTGCGGCACGTGGGTGGGCCCAGAAGCATGTCTGGGGCCTACCACAGCAGCCGAGGAATGGTCCTGAGCTGTCTATCCAGAGTGAAGAAGCTGGACAACCGAGGGGATCCCAGGGGAGGACCCGTCATGGAAGGATCATGCAGAGTGCTGGTCTGGAGAGGGGCCTGGTGACTCGGTTGGAGGACTTATCCTGAAGTAATCTTACTGCATAGTACTGGTAGCTTGGCCTACATTCATCACAAACCAATACATCCTGTGACAGAGGATCGTACAGGTTTTGTTTCAAACAAGTCTGTGGCAGAGACTTTAGTTTGTGCTACGTACTGGCTGCTAGACAAGTGAGAGAGGCCTATCCAGGCGGGCAAAGATTGGGTCCCACAAGGGGAGCGCTTTCAACTACAAGTGATCAATCCCAGAGAAATGTTCTAGAGAATACTAAGTAAAGGTATTTGAGCTTCCCTGCAGCTTTGCTTCTACCTCTTTTCTGCTACTTCCTTTATTCGTTTATTGAAGCATTGGAAAAGCTACTCAAGTGTTTGGTGCTTATATCGTCCAGAGGTAAACTCAGCGGAACCCTAGACCCGGTGCCGGTGAAACAGAGGTATCGAGAGTGAAGGTAACAAGCCCGCTTGAAACCAGCATCTCCACCGAGAGTTATTGCTACATATGTTTTTGTGTTTCAAACTTCATCATACCCGGGATATCTACTAGACTCTTGGTGGACAGATTTAAGTGTGTTATTGTTAAGAATTACAGGCCTACTATATAAAACGCCAAATTTCCATGCAAAATAATTGTACCGCTTTCAGCACCTAAAATCCGAAATAATCATACCGCCAGGGATGTTAAAAATGCCTCTCCATGTTAGCCTATGGCCTCATGCCCACCATGGCGTTTTTGAGCTGTAAATAGCATAGCCATTTTTAAGCTGCAAAAAAAAACCCAGGACCAGTGCATTCTGAGGCTCCAGCGCTAGAGCTGTAAAAACGTCAGACACCGGCAAAAGGTGTTAAATGCAATTTAACGAGGCTTAACACTCTGTTAAGCCTCGTGCGGCGTTTCTGTCTCTATTCAAAATCAGTGGTTCCCTATTGATTTGAATAGAGGTCGCACCAGAAGTCGGATCAGGAGGATTCGACTTGCGGTGCAACTTGAGTGCTTAGATTCCTGAGGGGGGAACCCAGCAATAATTAAAAAAAAAATTTGCATGAGGTTCCCCCACTTAGACGATACCAGACCCCTCGGTCTGGTATGGATCTTAAGGGGAGCCCTCACACCAAAAAAAATGGCGTGGGGGTCCCCCCAAGATCCATACCAGACCCTTATCCGAGCACGCAGCCCGGCAGGTCAAGAAAGGGGGGGTGAGCGAGCCCCCCCTCCTGCACCATACCAAGCCACATGCCCTCAACATAGGGGGTTGGTGCTTTGGGGCAGGGGGGGCCCTGCGCCCACCTAACCCAAAGCACCTTGTCCCCATGTTGAGGACAAGGGCCTCTTCCCGACAACCCTGGCCATTGGTTGTCGGGGTCTGCGGGCGGGGGGCTTATCGGAATCTGGGGGCCCTCTTTAATAATGTCATCCGGTGACCCCACCCCTTATGACGTCACAGTCCCATTATACCCCAGGACTGTGATGTCATAAGGCAGAGGATCACCGGGCCCCCTTATGAAAGGGGGTGCCCAGATTACAATAAGCCCCCAGCCCGCAGACCCCGAAAACCAACGGCCAGGGTTGTTGGGAAGAGGCCCTTGTCCTCATCAACATGGCTACAAGGTGCTTTGGGGTGGGGGGGCAGGGCCCCCCCTGCCCCAAGGCACCAACCCCCCATGTTGAGGGTATGTGGCTTGGTATGGTCCGGGGGGGGGCGCTCGCTCAGATAAGGGTCTGGTATGGATATTGGGGGGGCCCCCACGCCTTAAGATCCATACCAGAATGAAGGGTCTGGTATTGTCTTGGTGGGGGAACCTCAGGCAAATTTTTTTTTAAATTTTCGCTGGGTTCCCTCCTCAAGATTCTCAGCACACAAGTCGCACCACAAGTCGGATCCTCTTGAACCGACTTCTGGTGTGACCTCTATACAAATCAATGGGCTCCCATAGGGAACCATTGATTTTGAATAGAGACAGAGAAACGCGGCTGAAAGCCAGCGTGGAGTAACGTGCATTGAATTCAATGCAAAACACGTTTTTAACGCCGCTTTTTTCCTGGCGTCTGTACTGGCTTTACAGCCTGTTTTTTAAAACGTTTGTGGACATGTAGCCTAACATTCAAGGGATGGACCATGCCTGGATCCTGACATACGTTCCACTCGTGGAGGCGGAAGTGACGAACGAGAACGGCCGCTTAACGCGTTTTGTCAGCAAACAGTGACATCTTCAGAAGCAGGAAGTTCCCTTGCGTGTCATCCACTATATAGTTTCTAGAGAACAATCATAACCCCACCCCATCCAATCGGATTATCAACTAGAGAAGAGGCAATCAACAAGTGCTACTCGGAGCTATGATCCTATATTTTCATTGGCCCCACCACATTACATGGGATTAAATATAGTTGCCGAGGTTGGTGTCTCAAAGGGGACATCTTGTGGGCATTTTATAGACTGATGTCCCTGCATAAATTTATTTGTGCATCATAAGACATATTGTATATAAAAAATGTATATGCAGTATCTAACAAAAGTGAGTACACCCCTCACATTTCTGTAAATATTTTATTCTATCATTTTATGTGACAACACTGAAGAAATGACACTTGTCTACAATGTAAAGTAGTGAGTGTACAGCTTGTATAACAGTGTAAATTTGCTGTCCCCTCAAAATAACTCAACACACAGCCAAAAGTGAGTACACCCCTAAGGGAAAATGTCAAAATTGTCATGTGACCTGTTATGTCGTGTACACACGACCAGACTCTTCGACCGGACTAGTCCGACGGAGCGAATCCGTCGGACAATTCGACCGCGTGTGGGCTTCATCGGACCTGCAGCGGACCTTTTCTGTTGAAAATCAGATAGACTTTAGATTTGGAACATGTTTCAAATCTTTCCGACGGATTCGAGCCCGGTCGAAAAATCTGTATGCTAGTCCAACGGACAAAAACCGACGCTAGGGCAGCTATTGGCTACTGGCTATCAACTTCCTTATTCTAGTCCGGTCGTACGTCATCACAGTCGAATCCGTCGGACTTTGGTGTGATCATGTGTAGACAAGTCCGATTCTGTCGGAAGTCCGTTGAAAGTCCGTTGAAAAGTCCTACGTGATTCAGTCCTTCGAAAGTCCGGTCATGTGTACACAGCATTAGTGTTACAAGGTCTCAGGTGTGAATGGGGAGCAGGTGTGTTAAATTTGGTGTTATTGCTCTCACTCTCTCATACTGGTCACTGGAAGTTCAACATGGCACCTCATGGGAAAGAACTCTCTCAGGATCTGAAAAAAGAATTGTTGCTCTACATAAAGAAGATTGCCAAGACCCTGAAACTGAGCTGCAGCACGGTGCCCAAGACCATACAGCGGTTTAACAGGACAGGTTCCACTCAGAACAGGCCTCGCCAAGGTCGATCAAAGAAGTTGAGGTCACGTGCTCAGCGTCATATCCAGAGGTTGTCTTTGGGAAATAGACGTATGAGTGCTGCCAGCATTGCTGCAGAGGTTGTAGGGGTGGGGGGTCGGCCTGTCAGTGCTCAGACCATACGCCGCACACTGCATCAAATTGTTCTGCATGGCTGTCATCCCAGAAGGAAGCCTCTTCTAAAGATGATGCACAAGAAAGCCCACAAACAGTTTGCTGAAGACAAGCAGACTAAGGACATGGATTACTGGAACCATGTCCTGTGGTCTGATGAGACCAAGATAAACGTATTTGGTTCAGATGGTGTCAAGCGTGTGTGGGGACAACCAGGTGAGGAGGACAAAGACAAGTGTGTCTTGTCTACAGTCAAGCATGGTGGTGGGAGTGTCATGGTCTGGGGCTGCATGAGTGCTGCCGGCACTGGGGAGCTACAGATCATTGAGGGAACCATGAATGCCAACATGTACTGTGACATACTGAAGCAGAGCATGATCCCCTCCCTTCAGAGACTGGACCGCAGGGCAGTATTCCAACATGATAACCACCCCAAACACACCTCCAAGACCACCACTGCCTTGCTAAAGAAGCTGAGGGTAAAGGTGATGGACTGGCCATGCATGTCTCCAGACCTAAACCCTATTGATCATCTGTGGGACATCCTCAAACGGAAGGTGGAGGAGCGCAAGGTCTCTAACATCCACCAGCTCCGTGATGTCGTCATGGAGAAGGGGAAGAGGACTCCAGTGACAACCTGTGAAGCTCTGGTGATCTCCATGTCCAAGAGGGTTAAGGCAGTCCTGGAAAATAATGGAGGCCACACAAAATATTGACATTTTGTGCCCAATTTGGACATTTTCACTTAGGGGTGTACTGACTTTTGTTGCCAGCGGTTTAGACATTAATGGCTGTGTGTTGAGTTATTTTGAGGGGACAGCAAATTTACACTGTTATACAAGCTGTACACTCACTACTTTACATTGTAGACAAGTGTCATTTCTTCAGTGTTGTCACATGAAATGATAGAATAAAATGTTTACAGAAATGTGACTTAGGGGTGTACTCACTTTTGTGAGATACTGTATATATCATAACATAAATGTGGCCACTAATAATGTCAGAACCGCAATCAGACAGTCCATAAAAACTATATTACTGATTACTTTAAGCACTTTAAAAATAAGGCTCTCTGAGCGATTCTGTAATCCAATTGTGTACCAAAGACACCAAGCTGGCCACATTGCAAACAGCAGCATAGTAACACGGCCGGGTGCCCACAGTTGCTATGACGGCGCGGAGGAGAGGAGGGGGAAAGGAGCGAGGCTCTGGGCGGCCACATCGCTGGACCGTGGGACAGGTGGGTGTCTGTTTATTAAAAGTCAGCAGCTATGCTTTTTGAAGCTGCTGACTTTTAATAAACTAAAAAAACGGGTGGAACTCCACTTTAAAGTGATATTTTTAACGTTATACTTACCTGCTCTGTGTAATGGTTTTGCACAGAGCAGCCCAGATCCTCCACTTCTCAGGTCACTCCCTGGCACTCCGGGCCCCTCCATTCTGCTGAGCTGCTTGCTGTGGGGGCACCTGAGCAGGTTCGCTCCCGAGTCGCTGCTCTGCATGTCCCTTACCGCACAGAGTTGCTACTCGGCCCCACTCCCTCTCTCCTCATTGGCTCACTGGCTGCGATTGACAACAGTGGGAGCCAATAGCTGCCTCAGCCAATGAGGAGTGAGAGTCCCTGGAGAGCCGAGGCTCACGTGAACATCACTGGATTGAGAGGGGGCTCATGTAAGTATTGGGGGGGGGGCTGGTGGGGCTGCTGCACAGAGAAGGTATTCTACCTTCATGCATAGAATGCATAAAACCTTGAGCCTTTAGAACAGGGATCTCCAAACTTTTTGAACAAAGGCCAGTTCACTGTCCTTCAAACTTTTGGGGGGAAGCACTATGGCCAATGGAAGTAGAAATGTCCTGGCATCAGATGGGGTAAACAATGCCCCATGATTGGTATTAGGGGAGTAATAGTGCCCCATCGCTGGTATCAGTAGGAGGAATAGTGTGCCATCATTGGTGTCAATGGGAGGAATAGTGTGCCATCATTGGTGTCAGTGGGAGGAATAGTGCCCCACCCATCATTGGAGCACAGGTGTGTCAGGAGGAAGGTGTCTCTCTGAAGCTCCTCCAGGCAATGGCGTCCCTAGGGGGGGGCAGAGGGGGCCCTGACCCCCCCAACATTATGCTGTGCCCCACCATGTGCCCCCCCAATAAAAAAAAAAATTTTTACCAAAAATCAATGTCTAAGAGGAAGAGAGTCCCCAGTCAGCTCCTGCGGGTGATTCCTCCCCCCTCCCTCTGCTTGCTGACACTGCATAATGCGAGCGCTCACACAACTACGGCCGCCCGATCTGCTCCTTCCCCTGCATCCTCATTGGCAGGGAGAAGAGCGAGTTGCAGGAAGGACTCCACCAGGACTCTCAGTTACTGAAAAAACAGACTGATTTCTCCCGTCCTTAGGACAGGAGAACCAGCCTGTGAATTCCAAGAGGTGCCAGACCAGAGCTGTCAATAGCAGGGGCAGGACAGCAAGAGGAGGCTGGGGAACCCCACAGTGGCAGAACACCAGGGCCCGGAGGCAAGACAACCTTTGCAACCCTGATAGTTCTCCCACTGCTTTGGACCCTTATATTTTCTTGGTATGCTGGTGACATATATCTCTTGTTTTCTGCCACCCTGGGGGGGGGGGCAATACAGTAGGAAGGGAGCTCACTGCAGAACATGTAAAAGGGCCGTTGTGGGGTTGTCGTAAAGGGCCCCAGTATATATTTATATATCTATAGATATCTATATATCTATAGATATATAGATATATAGAGATATATATAGATATATATATACATTTTATAGTTGCCCCCCTACTTTTGTCCCTGTTCCCCCATGTGCCCCCCCTAAATATGAAAGCTGGAGATGCCACTGTCTCCAGGTGATCCGTGTGAGAGGGGAGTGGTGGTGAAATCTCTCCCAGCTCTCCTGGCCCCTTTTTGGGGAAGCCATGGAGGACAGCGGGGTCTCTCCTGCTGTAAGTTCGCAGCCATCTCCTGGGCCGTCGGTTGACATGCCTTCCTCTGTACAAACCATGGCTTGTGATCTTTCTGCCCCTGGTAAGGATGAAGGCTCAGAGGCAATTCAGGAGCGAGTGGTGGCCGGGATTAAAGCCCTGAATAGGGA
Source organism: Aquarana catesbeiana (assembly GCF_042186555.1). Taxonomy (NCBI): domain Eukaryota; kingdom Metazoa; phylum Chordata; class Amphibia; order Anura; family Ranidae; genus Aquarana; species Aquarana catesbeiana. The sequence goes on along the minus strand of NC_133329.1, from coordinate 17,479,875 downwards.
AAGAGACAAGCTCTATAAACTGAGAGCGGAGCTGAAGCACCTGAGAAGGCAGCGTGAGGGCTTGCATAGCCAGAAACGAGGGTCCATGGATCCGGAGATCCAACTGGCCAAGGTCCGGGTTGAACATCAGGAGACCATTGTGTCCATCATGGAAGGAAGACATGGGCCATTTAAGGAAAAGTTTTACAATGATAAAAGGTTTGCGAGGATGACAAAGATGGAGGTGGAGGAGGAGACCCCCAGTTCTGACCCCCTGCCCCCTCAGGGAGAGGTAAGCAGCCCCATGCCTTCCCAGGACTCAGGAGGCATGCTCAGGGCCATCCAGGTAATGGAGTCTCCTGTGCGGGGGGATCAGCTGGCGTTTGGTGATAAGGACATAACTGATAATGTGCCTGATAATGTCAAGCCCCAAGCAGGGGGTGAATCTGTTTTTGTGTCATCTAACACCATGAGCAATGTTGAAAGTGTGCCCAGTGACACTCAAGTTTCTAATGCTGTGTGTAGCAATGTTGTACCTGCTGATGATGCAGCGCAGCAAGAGCTGCATTTAAAAAATGACATTTCTGAAAAGGAACTACCAGTGTCAGCAGAGCCTATTAACTCTCCTTTGGCTGAGTCTAAAGCTGTTTGCCCCACAGCTGCTGGAGACTCTACAGTGCAGCATCAGGAGACAGCTGGTATTGCAGCAGAAACTGTGACTATTCCTGATGGGAAATTGAACGTGTGTGTGACTGATAGCAATTGTACAAGTGTGATGGACAATCGTCCCAGCTCAGTCCAAGCAAATAATAATAATGAACAGACTACTGTGACTTCAGTGAGGGGCCTTGGCCCTGATAAACCTACATTTGCTCAGGTGGTATGCTCTGCTCCTGGTAGCTCCGCCCCCAAGCGGGTTTTCCCCCTGCAGCCTACCACTTTGGGCACCCCGAGATCTGGTCTTGGGTCTCTGGCTTCTGCTGGGGGTCCAAGAAGAAATGTGGTAATTCTCAAATGGGAAGGTGGTGCAATCCCTCCAGCACGGCGTGCAGTGGTGGACATGATTTTGGAGATGGGTTTTGGGGCAAACGACCTGTATGCTCTAATACATGTAGCTGGGACACGGGAATATATTATTAGCTTCACCAGGCCAGAGGGTCTTGACCTGTTCTGGGAGCGATATGAGGCTCGGTGCAGGTCAAGACCTGAATGGGAAGGTCTGGCCCCAGTTGCGGTTTCGCAAAGGTCAACGGTGAAAAAGATAACCATCATACTCACTAATGAGAGTGTTCCTGCTCGGGACCTAGAGCTCTGGTTAAGGAACTATGGTGAGGTTTTGACTAAGCCCAGCAAAATCCTTGATGAACGTAACATCTGGACTGGGGGTTGGTCAGTAACAGTCAGGTTGGCCAGGGATGGGAATGTTGTCCGTCACCTGCCCTCCTCAGCTTTTATAGGGAGGGATAGGATGACTATTTTCTACCCTGGTCAGCCGAAGCTGTGTCACCGCTGTGGAGAAAAGGGGCATTTGAGCTCTTCCTGTTCAGCCTAGATATGTTCAGTGTGTCGGGGTCAGGGTCATATGGCCAAGGACTGCACCGAGATGATCAGGTGCAACCTGTGCCTGCGCCTTGGCCACCCCTACAGCAGATGTCCTGAAGCCTGGCACAATATGGAGAAGGAGGTAATTGATGACATGTCAAGGCTAGACAGGATGGAGGGTGAGGTCCCTGGTGTACCATCCTCCTCTGCGGTGACTGACTCCCCTGGTCCTGCTCAGAGTCCCTCCCCAGTTCCTGTGGTCACCCCTCCTGTGTCTGTAAGTATTCCTTCTGTATCTGTCTCTGTGTCCCCCCAGCCTACTGTACCCTCTCCTCATGTGTCAGAAGTCTGTGCTCCCTGAGTCAGTTACCCTCCAGGAGTCTACCCCTCCTAAGTCTGATTCAAAGGGAGCACCCCCCCCCACCAGGAGTGGTAGTGGGTGCTAAAAAGGTTGCTTCTTCCTCTCTAAAGGAGTCTTCTGTAAAGACTTCAAAGAAAAAAATAAGAGATGAGGGCATCTCTGAAGCGGACCTGCAGTACCTGGAGGAGAGAAGGAAGGTTGGAAAGCGGAAGAAGCAGGCGGTGAGGACAGAACGGGCTCCAGTGCCTGTCTCCAACCGTCATAGGTCCTCTAACTGGGATATTTCTTCATCTGGAGCTTCTTCGGAGCAAAGTTCCGATTCTGAGATGGAGTTTGAGGCGGCCTTAAGAAAGAGAGAGGCTTCTGGAGATGAGCAGCAGAGGGGAGCTAAGAAGCAATCCACCCAATAACCCAAATGGCGGTTCCCCCTCCGTTAAAATTGGTGACAATAAATGTCGCCAGCATTAAGTCAGTAAGAGCTCGTTCTATGGCCTTCTTTTTGTTCAGCCAATTAGACGCTGAAATTTTATTTTTGCAAGAGACTAGGCTCACCTCCTTGGCAGATATTCATATGGCCAAGAGAGAGTGGAGGTATGGTCCATCTTACTGGTCTCTTGCGGCCGAGCCTTACGGCGGTGTGGCGGTGTTGTTTAAAACCGGCATGGTAACTGTCCGGCGGGTTATTGAGGTGGAGATTGGGAGATGTATGGTCTTAGACGTCCTTGTGGGAGGGCAGGACCTGCGCCTAATTAATGTCTATGGGCCACACACAAAGTGGGACAGGAAGTGCCTTTTTACAAGGATCAAGCCATTTCTTTTTACATCCCGGCAAGTGGTCTTTGGAGGTGACTTTAATACAGTAACTAGGCCCAAGGACAGGAAGGACTTCAAGGACAGGCTGGGATATGATAGCGTTTTTTTAAATAGTATGGTTAGGGATGCTGGTCTTGTGGATGTGCACATTAAGCACCTCCCGGATGACACTGGGTTCACCTTTCATCGAGGTAATAGTCAGAGTAGGATAGATAGTTTTTTTTTTAAGGAGACCTCTGCTTTCTCGCCCCCAGTGGTGCAGGCAGTAGAGTTCTCTGATCACTGTATGCTATCTGTGGTCCTGAATGCTTCAGACGCCCCTCAGAGGGGTAAGGGCATCTGGAGATTGAATTCGACTCTACTCAAGGAAGAACATGTTAGACAATCCTTTGAGGAATTCTTTCAGGCACAGGTGACCATCCTGGACTTTTGTAGCAGCAAGGCTGAGTGGTGGGAGCTGACCAAAAAGAGGATCGCTGGATTCTTCAGGGACCTAGCCAATAGAAAGCAGTTTAATAAATACATGACCTACCAACGTTTACGGAGGAAGCTGGATATTCTTGTCTCGAGAGGAGGAGATCCTGGGGCAATCTCCGAAGTGAAACTCCTTCTCAGAAAGTGTCAATATGACCGGCATGCCTCTTTGGTTGTGGAGAGGGACTATGGGAAGTACCACTCGCCTGACCCTTACCAGAACTGCAAACAAGGTGTAGCAGTTAAAACGGTCGTTGGCCTTAAGGACAGTACAGGTTCCTTGACAAAGTCCAGGTCAGGGATTCTGTAGGTCGTGAGGTCCTTTTATGCTGAACTTCTTGGGAGGAAAGAGCTTGACCGTGACAAGATGCAAAGCTTTTTGGACTCTACTCCAGGTCTAAATGATGAAGATGTCCCATTGATGAATTTGACAGAGGAGATCACAGTTGAAGAGGTGATGAGGGCAATTGAACAGCTTGCCATCAAAAAGTCACCTGGACCGGATGGCTTGACGGCTGAGTTTTACAAAGCTTTTAAGCCTATTCTGGCCCCACATTTGGTAGAGGTTTTTAACAGTTGCCCTTCCATGAGGCACTCAGCTGTGATTCTTCTTTCAAAGGGTAAAGATCCTTCGATGATTGAGAATTGGCGCCCCATCAGCCTTCTTAATGTCGATAGAAAGATACTGGCAAAGATCATTTTCTGGCGCCTATCGTCAGTAGCAGAGTCTTTGCTTTCTCGCCATCAGCACTGTTCGGTCCAGGGTAGGTGCACCTTCACAGCAGTTTTAGCTGTCCGGGAGGCCTTGGAGCGGTGCAGGGCTGCAGGCTGGGGAAAGTATTTGCTGACATTGGATCAGGCAAAAGCTTTTGATCGTGTTAACCATGAGTACCTGTGGTTGCTCCTTAGTAAGTACGGTCTGCCGGGTGGTTTTGTCGATTGGTTAAAAGTCTTGTATAAGGGGGCAGAAAGCTTTCCTCTTGTTAATGGTTGGGTTGGGCAGTCCTTTGAGGTTGGCTCCGGGGTGCGCCAGGGTTGTCCCCTGAGTCCCCTGCTCTATGTGTTTGCAATCGACCCCTTCATCAGGAGGCTAGAGAGCAGCATGTTGTGTGGGGTGCCAGTGGGGCTCCCGGGTGAGCCGCCTTTGAGGGTTGTTGCCTATGCGGATGATGTGTCGGTGATTGTCACTGGGGCGCATGAAGCAGAGGAGGTGGTCTCTCTGACATCACAGTATTCTGAAGCATCAGGCTCCAAGATCAATCAGGAAAAGACTGAAGTTTTCTGCATGGGAAAGGAAGGTGAGGGTTTTGATCTCCCGGACACCTTTCCAGTGCCCCAGGAAAGAATTAAGATTCTAGGCATTGAATTTGGACCTGGCGATTATGGCCTCAAAAACTGGGAAGGCAGACTGGAAATTGCCAATACTAAGGTGGTCAGCTGGAAGAGATGGAAGTTATCTATGAGGGAAAGGGTTGATCTGATTAAGACTTACCTGATTCCGATCTTCTTGTATGTCAGCTTTGTCTGCATCTTGCCAGTGTCTCTCTATGCTAGGGTCAGTAGTGTGTTCTTCCAGATGTTGTGGGGGAACAGACTGAACCCCATCAAGAGGAATGTCACCTATCTATCCAGGAGGGAGGGTGGCTTAGGTATGGTCAACCCAGTTCTTTTCTTTTCACTGCTTTTTCTCAAGTTTAATATTGGTAATATGCTTGCAGTGGAACCTCCTGGATGGGCAGGCATATTTAGATCTTGGTTTAGGCCTTTTCTACGACTTTGGGAAGAAGGTGGCCAAGTGAAGAATCTCAGGGGTCATCGTGGTCAGCTACCAGCCTATGTCGCTCCGTGCCTGAAGTTACTACGGCAGTGGCGATTGTCGGCTGAAGATCTCAGATCAGTTCCGAGGAAAGTCCTTATGAGCCGAGTCTTGAGCGAAGTCTTTCATGACCCATTGGCCTTAAGGGATTGCCCAGGCCCAGTTTTGAGGGAAGGGTTAAGACTTATTAATTTGGACAGAGTACCCCCTAAATTCAGGGATCTGGCCTGGTTGTGCTTCCATGGGAGGCTCTATGTTCGGGGCAATTTGAAATTCCGCAGTGGGGTGGATCGTAGCTGTCCTCGGGAGGAGTGTGCAGGTGAGGAGGAGACTATGGACCATTTCCTCTTCATTGCCCTTTTAACATAGAGGTGTACAAACAGGTGGGACGGGCCCTCGGTGTCCCTTTCCTCTCCAGGCTGGGTTATGCTGAGTGGGTGTACGGAGCATTCAATACTGGTGGGGTTTTTTGTTTGGATACACTTTTTCTAGTTAGCCTAGTAGGCCGTTATTTCACTTGGAATGCACGGTGTCAGGTCAGCATTCGGCGTAAAATCCTTCCTGTTCAGGTGGTGGTGTATGACATTTTGCATGAGGTGGAGAAGATTCGGGTGCTCGAGAGAGTCAAGCGGAGTCAGGGGGCTTGGTTGAAGGCGTGGAGGGGTTTCAAGCCTCCCTGACTGCCAGGAGTCTCTTTCCCGGGTGTGGCTGTCTGTATCTTATCACCCTAGATTATTATTTTTTGGATTAATTTTTGATAAATGGCTGCGTACATAGGTGATGGGTTGTGCCTCTTAGGCCCTCTCTGCTGCTTTATGTAAATAATTTTGGTAGTGGATTATGTATATATTGTATATATTCTGAACATGGATGTGTATTCCTTGGATTTCTGTTGAAGTTTTGTACTATGGTTTTGTTTTTTACTTTTGTATAAAATTGGTTGCTTGATTCTTTTAATAAAAGATCAATAGTGCTCCATTGTCGGTGTCAGTGGCAGGAACTATGCCCTACTGTTGCTGAGAGTGGGGTAACAATGATCCAAGGGTCGGATAAAAGCAAGCAAAGGGCCGCAGTTTGGAGACCACTGCTTTAGAACCACTTTAATTTTCACCTAGTGATCCTACCATTAACACACTTCCTGTCCTAGGGTGACAGCATTCACTCACTGCACTGTATGTATACAGAAGTAATATTGTCACCCTAGGGCAATACTACAAACACCAACCTTTTCGCCCTTTTTCTATAACATAGAGGGTGTTCTGTAGTCCTCAGAGGTAACTAGGAACAATGTGACCAATGAGAGTTCAGCACCGGCAGAGAACACAGGATGTTATCAGCTCACAGGATTTCTGGCGGGACCAAGAGTTATTTATTGCACTTATTAAACAGATTTTATGCTTGCAAGAGTATATTTAACAGACCAAAAGGGAGCAAAAAAAGAGACGTTCATTGTTGGGGAGTTATATACAATTTAATACTTTTGAAAAGTAAAAAACAAATGCAGTGGTCACACAACGTTAGGAAGGGAAAGATAGTCTTTAATAACATTAAATCACATCATTTCTTATTCAGCAATTCCACATGTATATACTGTATAGTATTATATTATTTATTATTATTCACTCTATTATTATTGTGGTTTGTATTATTATCAGTGCAGCAGAATGTTGTTTATTTTGTATATACTGTGGTGGAAATGCATAAAAATACAGAAAAGGATTTTTTTAATTATACTAAATACCGGAGGAGATAGAGGGAAACAGAGAGGAGAAAAGAGAAGGAAAGAAGGAAAAGGGGTAGGAAAAAGATGGAGGAGAATTAAAGGGAAAATGTACCTTGCTCATATTAGATATAAATATACAGCATTTGTTTATATTTTTCCTTCTTAGTCCCTCCCCCCTCATCAACATTGTTTTAGGCCCAGTGATGTCCTGATGCAAACAGTGATTTGGCTTTGGGGAGGAGTTATGCAAATATCACAAATGTTTTGACGAGTGGGTGTCAGTCTGGAGGAGTGGGTGTTCCTGGGCAGCTAGGATTTGCATATAGACCACCCCTGGGTAACGCCCACATGCGATGCTGAACCCTTATCATTGAAAGAACTGAAATCCGATGAATGAAAGGGGTGGGCCAGGGACAATCAGACTGGGGGGATAAAACGAAATATTTCCATCCTTCATTGATTCTTTTTTTCCTTCAGGTTTTGCTTTTGAACATTTTTTATAAAGGGTATGGATAGTCAAAACTTTTTTTAGCCTTGGATAACGTAGAGAAAGCTTAGAACCCTATCGAATCGTATTGCTTATACAAAGTCTGATGAAAGTGAAGACCAAAATCTTTTAATATTGATTCATAGCAAGAAAACATAAAACAGTCAATGCGTTTTGGGGGCTCAGAGCTCTCCCCCTTCGTCAGGGCTATGAAAAATACAGAAATTGTACCGTATATATATATTTTGTCAGGGCCTGGATCTGAACCTGTGTCCTCTGTTGTGTCTGGCAGTGTCTCTGCTTGCTGAGCCACCTGGAATACTAGACAGGTCCCTGGACAATTCCCTGAATGATCCTACCTTGAACCTTGTTTGTTGTGAACCTTGAACCCTTTGCTCCTCCCATAAACTTGAAATCAAAGCCATGCCTTTGTATTTCCTGTTTGCCAGATTATTGTGCTCTCTTCAGCCAAAAAAATAAGGGTATGCTGGCATGGACTGTAATTTAGAGTCAAGTCTAGTTAAGCCTTAACCAGCTGCTTATCGTTACCAGGTGATGCCATAATTTTTTTATGCCCTGATAAAGAGGGTGGTGTATGGCCCCCCGAATTGCGTTGGCTGTATACACAGACCCTTTCATCAGGGCCCAATGCCCAGATCTGGGAATTAAAAATCGACCCTTGTAGTGTCCTTCCACCCCAGCACTGCAAGGATTAATGCTCATTATGTCTAAGGACAGGGGACTAAAGAGGTAACTCTTACCTTCCACCCGCTCCCTCCTCCTTTCCCTCCGGACCTCCAGGCTGTGGGTGGTCCTATGCATTATGACCTACAATGCAGGGCTGCAACTGCAGCCGGGCACACTTTTCCGAGGAGGTTTCACCATTGGAGGGACCAGGCTGAAGTGAAGAATAAGATGACTACTACACCTTATCCCTACACCCCTAGTATAAACCAGCACTATAAGGGTAAGTTTTGTCTATTTCCTGAAGTTTGGCTTTAAATGCTGGCAATAATAAATGAAATAACGTACTGGACAACAACTTGAAAATGAAAACTTAAAGGCCATGCTGATTCGAGACGCCAATCAGGCTGTCTGACTGGCGACCTGACGCCATACGACCTTTACCTTTATTCGTTTTGATACTAGGGCGGCACAGTGGTGCAGTGGGTAGCACTTTTGCCTAGCAGTAAGAAGGGTCACTGGTTCGAATACCAACCGCGACACTACCTGTCTGGAGTTTGCATGTTCTCCCTGTGCTTGCGTGGGTTTCCTCCGGGTACTCCGGTTTCCTCCCACTCTCCAAAGACATGCTGGTAGGTTGATTGGATCCTGTCTAAATTGTCCCTAGTTATGTATGAATGGGAGTTAGGGACCTTAGATTGTAAGCTCCTTGAGGGTAGGGACCGATGTGAATGTACAATGTATATGTAAAGCACTGCGTAAATTGACAGCGCTATATAAGTACCTGAAATAAATAAATAAAATAAAATAAATACACTGAAAGTGTACATGCCATGTGCCATTAGGACCTACTTGACTCACATGAGCTTTGAGGATGAGCTTTGAATTCAGAATGCAGAGTTCAAAAGTGTGCTACGTTCAGAGTTTAGGGGTGTGCTACGTGCAGAGTTCAGGGGTGTGCTATACTCAGAGGTCAGAGTTCAGGGGTGTGCTATATTCAGAGTGCAGAGTTCAGAGGTCTGCTGAGTGCAGAGTTCAGGGGTGTGCTATATTCACAGTGCAGAGTTCAGGGATGTGCTGTGTACAGAGTGCAGAGTTCAGGAGTGTGCTACGTACAGAATGCCGAGTTCAGGAGTGTGCTACATGCAGAGTTCAGGGATGTGTTATGTTCAGAGTGCAGATTTCAGAGGTGTGCTATGTGCAGAGTTCAGGGGTGTGCTATGTGCAGAGTTCAGAGGTGTGCTATGTTCAGAGTGCAGAATTCAGAGGTGTGCTATGTTCAGAGTGCAGAGTTTAGGGGTGTGCTATGTGCAGAGTTCAGGGGTGTGCTATGTGCAGAGTTCAGGGGTGTGCTATGTTCAGAGTGCAGAGTTCAGGGGTGTTCTATGTTCAGAGTGCAGAGTTCAGAGGTGTGCTATGTTCAGAGTGCAGAGTTCAGAGGTGTGCTATGTTCAGAGTGCAGATTTTAGGGGTGTGCTATGTTCAGAGTGCAGAGTTCAGGGGTGTTCTATGTGCAGAGTTCAGGGGTGTTCTATGTGCAGAGTTCAGGGGTGTTCTGAGTGCAGAGTTCAGGGGTGTGCTATGTTCAGAGTGCAGAGTTCAGGGGTGTGCTATGTTCAGAGTGCAGAGTTCAGGGGTATGCTATGTTCAGAGTGCAGAGTTCAGGGGTGTGCTATATTCAGAGTGCGGAGTTCAGAGGTGTGCTATGTTCAGAGTGCAGAGTTCAGGGGTGTGCTATGTTCAGAGTGCAGAGTTCAGGGGTGTGCTATGTACAGATTGTAGAGTTCAGGGGTGCACAATGCAGGGTGTGCAACCCCGATCCGTCCCCCCCCCTCCCAAAGCTTCCTCCTACCTGGTCTGACTCTAATACCTCCCTGTTTAGGCGGCAGTGGTGTCAGTTGGAACTTATCTGAGAGGCAGAAATTGCTCATTGCTCAAGGAACCCCTAGCAACCTCTGGAGGAACCCTACTTGAGAAGCCCTGGTCCAGAGTAATAGGGGGTAGTATTATATTAGGGGATGAAAAATGCAAGGACTAGTGCGCAAAACCACAATCTCTTAAAAAAATACACAATAGTACCAGATGAAAAGCTGCCAACATAAAAGGGTGTACTCACACACCCTAGTGGATGGATAATTAAAATAGGGTAGATATGTGGCGCTAATCTATCTTTAAGTACCAATCACAATTACGGAAAGGAGTGTGTTATTTCTAGCACTTATGCACTTTGCACGTGAAAGTAGGAAGGTACATTGTAATTTGTGGTAGTCATTTGTGGTCTTTAACCGGACTTTGTATTGACCTTAGGGTTTTGATAGTATAGGTTCTAGTTGCACCATGAACAGGAAGATTGTAGCTATACAGATTAGTGCAGCTTTGGTGGGTCCTTTCCGTAATTGTGATTGGTACTTAAAGATAGATTAGCGCCACATATCTACCCTATTTTAATTATATTAGGGGATGATATTACATAATCTTTTATACTGAGAAGATTGAAGGTTACAGTGATCTATAATTAATGTTTACAATCTTTGGGATTCAACATCGCCCATGTATTCTTCTCAACTTGTCCAGGATCCTAAAATGTTCTTCTTCTATTCTTTTTTGTTTCCTTTTCCTTTTTTTCTTTTTGTTTGTTTTCTTCCTCCTGTAGAACAGAAAAGCAGTGAGTTACATTTGTTATGAGTGAGAATGCTTTTATTATCCTAGCTGGGTCTGAAGGTAAGGGCCATGGTGATCCTGATGATGGGCAGCTGGGGAGTTGTCTCGTTATACATGGCAGAGAAATACCCGTCTGTTACCATGGTGTCACTCCCTTACCGGTTGGATAAGTGAGGTGGCATTTTTGTAGCATTTCTGTCAGTGACACCTCGCTCATCCTTCCAGAGAGGTAACCCCGCTGTGGAAACAGGCAAGTATTTCCTCAGCCCTATATAGGGATCCTATCACTGACAAATTGTCACCAATGACAGGATTACAATTGTGACATGGACCCAAAGCTAAGCTCCAGGAAAACCTGAAAAAACACCAAAACAATACAACATTAACCACTTGCACGACATTAACCGGCCAGCATGAAATTCTACTGTTGGCTGGAGGCTGCACTGGGCATCGCAATGTACCCGTACGTCACGCCAAACTTCTTGGGGTTACAGGAGCGGGAACGTCCCCTGCCTCTTGTGCAGCTGATTGGACACAGGACGAGTTTGTCAGCAGGCTTGCAGCCAATGATTTGGGCTGTGAACCTGCTGACTGCTGTGGCCAATCACAGCACAGATCTTTGTGTGTTAGTAAACACAACCCAGATCTGGCTGTTTTTTTTTTTTCTCTCTGATTTCATTTATCATTTAGAGCTGAAATTAGGAGGAAAAGGCAACCAGCCTGTAAGCGAGTAAAATCAGCACTCAAACAATTGTTAGGCACGCAGTTAACCTTTTGATTGCCCTTCTGATCACCCCTTGTCACCTAGTATAGTGTCAGTATACAGTATTATCACTGATCACTATTAGTGTCACTAGCGACGACAGCTAGCATCAGTTTGCGTCCCTCAAAACCAGTGTCAGTTAGCGCCAGTCCCTGATTGCCCGCCACACTATCACAGTCACACTATAAGTCGCTGATCACTGACATTACTAGTATAGTGTCTGTATGGATCAGTATCTTAATCATGATCACAACTATACTAGTGTCCCCCAATAGTATAGTGTCCCCCAATAGTATAGTGTTCCCCAATACTATAGTGTCCCAGAATAGTATAGTGTCCCAGAATAGTATAGTGTCCCCCAATAGTATAGTGTCCCCCAATAGTATAGTGTTCCCCAATAGTATAGTGTCCCAGAATAGTATAGTGTCCCAGAATAGTATAGTGTCCCCCAATAGTATAGTGTCCCCCAATAGTATAGTGTCCCAGAATAGTATAGTGTCCCAGAATAGTATTGTGTCCCAGAATAGTATTGTGTCCCCCAATAGTATAGTGTCCCAGAATAGTATTGTGTCCCAGAACAGCATTGTGTCCCCAATAGTATAGCGTCCCCCAATAGTATAGTGTCCACCAATAGTATAGTGTCCCCCAATAGTATAGTGTCCCAGAATAGTATAGTGTCCCCCCAATAGTATAGTGTACCAGAACAGCATTGTGTCCCCAATAGTATAGTGTCCCCCAATAGTATAGTGTCCCCCAATAGTATAGTGTCTCACAATAGTATAGTGTCCCCCAATAGTATAGTGTCCCAGAATTGTATAGTGTCCCAGAATAGTATAGTGTCCCCCAATAGTATAGTGTCCCAGAATAGTATAGTGTCCCAGAATAGTATAGTGTCCCAGAATAGTATAGTGTCCCCCAATAGTATAGTGTCCCCCAATAGTATAGTTTCCCCCAATAGTATAGTGTCCCAGAATAGTATTGTGTCCCCCCAATAGTATAGTGTCCCAGAATAGTATAGTGTCCCAGAATAGTATAGTGTCTCCCAATAGTATAGTGTCCCCCAATAGTATAGTGTCCCAGAATAGTATAGTGTCCCCCAATAGTATAGTGTCCCAGAATAATATAGTGTCCCAGAATAATATAGTGTCCCAGAATAGTATAGTGTCCCCCCAATAGTATAGTGTCCCAGAATAGTATAGTGTCCCCCCAATAGTATAGTGTCCCCCAATAGTATAGTGTCCCCCAATAGTATAGTGTCCCAGAATAGTATAGTGTCCCAGAATAGTATTGTGTCCCCCCAATAGTATAGTGTTCCAGAATAGTAAAGTGTCCCAGAATAGTATAGTGTCTCCCAATAGTATAGTGTCCCCCAATAGTATAGTGTCCCAGAATAGTATAGTGTCCCCCAATAGTATAGTGTCCCAGAATAGTATTGTGTCCCCCCAATAGTATAGTGCTCCTCAATAGTATAGTGTCCCAGAATAGTATAGTGTCCCAGAAAAGTATAGTGTCCCCCCAATAGTATAGTGTCCCCCCAATAGTATAGTGTCCCAGAATAGCATTGTGTCCCCCAATAGTATAGTGTCCCAGAATAGTATAGTGTCCCCCAATAGAATAGTGTCCCAGAATAGTATAGTGTCCCCCAATAGAATAGTGTCCCAGAATAGTATAGTGTCCCCCAATAGAATAGTGTCCCAGAATAGTATAGTGTCCCAGAATAGTATAGTGTCCCCCAATAGAATAGTGTCCCAGAATAGTATAGTGTCCCAGAAAAGTATAGTGTCCCCCCAATAGTATAGTGTCCCAGAATAGCATTGTGTCCCCCAATAGTATAGTGCCCCCCCAATAGTATAGTGTCCCAGAATAGCATTGTGTCCCCCAATAGTATAGTGTCCCCCAATAGTATAGTGTCCCCCAATAGTATAGTGTCCCCCCAATAGTATAGTGTCCCCCCAATAGTATAGTGTCCCAGAATAGTATAGTGTCCCCCCAATAGTATAGTGTCCCCCCAATAGTATAGTGTCCCCCAATAGTATAGTGTCCCCCAATAGTATAGTGTCCCCCAATAGTATAGTGTCCCAGAATAGTATAGTGTCCCCAGAATAGTATTGTATCCCCCCAATAGTATAGTGTTCCAGAATAGTATAGTGTCTCCCAATAGTATAGTGTCCCCCAATAGTATAGTGTCCCAGAATAGTATAGTGTCCCCCAATAGTATAGTGTCCCAGAATAGTATTGTGTCCCCCCAATAGTATAGTGCTCCTCAATAGTATAGTGTGCCAGAATAGCATTGTGTCCCCCAATAGTATAGTGTCCCAGAATAGTATTGTGTCCCCCCAATAGTATAGTGCTCCTCAATAGTATAGTGTCCCAGAATAGTATAGTGTCCCCCAATAGTATAGTGTCCCAGAATAATATAGTGTCCCCCCATAGTATATTGTCCAAGAATAGTGAAGTGTCCTCCAATAGTATAGTGTCCCCCAATAGTATAGTGTCCCAGAATAGTATAGTGTCCCCCAATAGTATAGTGTCCCAGAATAGTATAGTGTCCCAGAATAGTATAGTGTCTCCTAATAGTATAGTGTCCCAGAAAAGTATAGTGTCCCCCCAATAGTATAGTGTCCCCCCAATAGTATAGTGTCCCCCCAATAGTATAGTGTCCCAGAATAGCATTGTGTCCCCCAATAGTATAGTGTCCCAGAATAGTATAGTGTCCTCCAATATAATTGTGTCCCAGAATAGTATTGTGTCCTCCCAATAGTATAGTGCCCCCCCAATAGTATAGTGTCCCAGAATAGCATTGTGTCCCCCAATAGTATAGTGTCCCAGAATAGTATAGTGTCCCCCAATAGTATAGTGTCCCGAAACAGTATAGTGTCCCCCAATAGTATAGTGTCCCCCCAATAGTATAGTGTTCCAGAATAGTATAGTGTCCCAGAATAGTATAGTGCCCCCCAATAGTATAGTGTTCCAGAATAGTATAGTGTCCCAGAATAGTATAGTGCCCCCCAATAGTATAGTGTCCCCCAATAGTATAGTGTCCCCAAAAACGCAGAGTTAACAGGACTAGCCCCAATCACTGACAGCACTTATGACATGTAGCAGAATAAATTTTGGCCTAAACGTATGAAGACATTTGATTTTATTGGATATCTTTTATATCAGAAAGTAAAAAAAAATTGTTTAACCGCTTCCGGACCGCCCACCGTACATATACTGTTTCAGGGAGGCCCAGCTGCGCAAAATCACGTACCTGCACGTGATTTTGTGCATGCGATCTAGGGATTGTGCGCGTGCTGCCGGAGCACCACTCCCGCTGTGATTGGACAGCAGGTCCGCCGATCGTTTGGAGGAAAGGCAGAACAGCGGTCTACCTACTCTGTTTCCACGAAAATAAGACCTAGCGTGATTAGCAGTGATGGCTGCAATATAAGGCAGGCCGCTGTTCTGTCAGAATGTAAAAGAGTTAGAAAGCATTCCCTAGGACACACTTAACTCCTTGATCTCCCCTGATGTTAACCCCTTTCCCTGCCAGTGTCATTTATACAGTGACAGTGCGTTTTTTTTTTTTTTCGTTTTTTTTTAGCACTGATCACTGTATTGGTGTCACTGGTCCCCAAAAAGTGTCACTTAGTGTCAGATTGATCCGCCGCAATGTCACAGTTCCGCTAAAAATCACCGATCGCCGCCATTACTAGTAAAAAACATTAAAATAAAATAAAAAGTCCCTAAATCTATCCCATAGTTTGTAGATGCGATAACTGTTGCGCAAACCAATCAATATACGCTTATTGGGATTTTTTTTTACCCAAATCATGTAGCAGAATACATATTGGCCTAAATTGATGAAGAAATTCGATTTTTTTAAAAAAAATTTATTGGGAATGTTTTATAGGAAAAAAGTAAGAAACATATGTATTTTTTTTTTCAAAATTGTCGGCCTTTTTTTGTTTATAGCGCAAAAAATAAAAAAACGCAGAGGTGATCAAATACCACCAAAAGAAAGCTCTACTTGTGGGGGAAAAAAAGACGGCAATTTTGTTTGGGTGCAACGTCACATGACCGCGCAATTGTCAGTTAAAGCGACGCAGTGCTGAATTGCAAAAAGTGCTCTGGTCAGGAATGGGGGTAAAATCTTCCGGGGCTGAAGCGGTTAAAAGGTTTTGAGCTAGTGAGTGGGGAATTTCCTGGCCACAGCTGATTGGGCCTGGGGCTTGCTATTATGTGACAGGTCCCTGAGGTTTCAGGCCAAACTGGGCTCAGCCTGAACCCTCAATGAGCTGTCACCAGTACTGGGACAAGGTCACCAGCGCCCAGGGCGAAGATGGCGTACCATTATTTGCAAGTTTAAGGGATCCTACCCCCACCAATCATCTGCTTGTCAATAGGAGGATTTTTATTAAGAGTGGAGTATTTGCAAGAAAGGAGTCTGTTCATGGTGGGAGAGCCTCCTGGCTCTCTACTGCTCTCCTCACTGCTTCCAGCAGCTGACAGGAGTAGTGATGCCGCTGTCACTATTCATGTCAGGCATATAGTCAGAATGGCGGAGCCCCCATCCCTGCAGAATACAGCTACGCCCAGGGCAGCCGCCCCTCCTGCCCACCCCTTATTCCGGCCCTGACTGTCACATAAAAGCAGGCCACTGTCAGAGCTGGGATCAGCCCTTCCTTCTCTGAGCTGGCCGCTCAGCTGTCGGCTAATTGCCAGCTCCCATCTTTCTCACAGTTACTCAGCTGTTGATGATATCCTGCTCGTCAGTCCTGCCTACTTAAGCCGTCCAGTCCAGAGGAGCTCTGCCTTTGCCTTGGTTAACATCACAGAGACACTCTCCTGCATTCCTGTTAAAAAACTTGCTTGGCTGACATTCCTTCTGGCTCCAGATCCTGCTTGCTGTTCCACTACATTGATCCCAGACATTTGGCTTGCTTGACTATCCGTTCCGGTTACTGAACTTTGGCTATGTTTTGACTACGTTTGTTCTTTTTATTTTTATTATAAAACAAGTGTGATTTAACTGTACTTCTGTCTTGGCCTGATTCCATGGTTTCTGACAGCCACTGGCCCAATCAGCTGTGGCCAGGAAATTCCCCGCTCCACAGCTGTGCGTAACAAAGGGTCAGAGATGCTGGTGACATCATTGACCTAATATGGCCATATCTGGTGAATAACATTGTCCAAATATGGCCATGTGGCCAAAAAAGGTCAATCACGTCACCAACATTCCCTTTGTTACATGTAGCGCCAGAGTGGGGGGTTCTCTGGCAGCAGCTGATTGGAGAAGCAGCCTCCTATCACGTGATAGGTCCCTGAGGTTCATCCTGAACCTTAGCGCATCAGCATTGGCAGCCGGGGTTGATTTTTTTTTCTTTTTACCTAAAGTTCATAGTTCACCTTTTCCAAATAATTGCCTCAGCAGACAAGATAGAAACAAATTGTGACTAAGGTTGAATAATGCCCTTGCTATAGGTGTAGGACATTTATGTACCTCTTGAAGAATGACTGAACAACTCCCAGAGATATCATCAGGTCTCAAACTCTGAGCTCAGAACTACTGTGTCAGGGGGGAGAAAGTGCATGTGACGGGGTTTATATCAGAGAAGGAACTTTCTCCTGTGATTGTGAAGGTGAACAATAACTGCTGGGAGTCTCTTAGCAATGTCCTAGCAATAAGTGTATGATATCGCTGGGAGTTTTTCAGTCAGGCATCAGGAGGTACATAAATGGCTTACACCTATAGCAAGGGCATTATTCAACTTTAGTCAAAACTGTCCAGTTTGTTTTTATCTAGAGACACCCTTGATCTTCTTAGGCAGTTTTTTGGTGAACCGTGTCTTTTTTTTTTTTCTTTCACAAATTTTGTATAAATTGGAGTTGGGTTTGACCACAGTCAAGAAAAGTCAGAAAAGTCAGGTCAGCAGGGTGTGTCAGCCAATAATGACATTTGAACCGCTCTGTCACTCAGCAAACCTTACCTCGTTTGAATGAAATTTGAAATCGGATTTTTATGCCTGAAATTACAATAAAAAGAAGTTGTATTATACGTATTGTTCATAAATAATATATACACATGTGTACAGTATATAGTATATGTACTTTGTGGGGAGGGGGGACATTGTATATCATTTTACTCACCTTTTGGTTTAATGCACTTCTTTAAAAATTTCAGGTTCTTTTTCACTTTTTCATTTTCTATTTTCTTCAAATGGTTTTCAGTGTGATTTTTATCGTCCTGTGTGAAGAGGAATACATCTCGGGCATAGTCACTCAGGTCTCTTTGTCCCTCTACAATTCTTCTTTTCTCATCGTCATCACTTTTCTCCAGATCGTCAATCACCACAACAACTTTCTGCTTTCCTTGAAGAAAAAGGAAGTTCCATTATTCAGCCGTACATGGGGGGGGGGGGGGGGGTTGAATGCTGAGTGGTGGGCGGTCACCTGTTATATTTGGCTCTGTTTAAATTGGTATTAAAGACCAGCTTTGGAACGTTTCCCTATATCAGGGGTCTCCAGACTTTGTAATCAGTGGGCCAGTTTACTGTCCTTCAGACTTTAGGGGGGTCGGACCGTGGCCATTGGGAATAGAAGAGGTACCAACATCAGCGGGAAAAAAACATTGCCCCATCTTTGGTGTCAGTAGGAGGAATAGTTCCCCATCATTCGTTTCAGTGGGAGGAATTGTGCCCCATCATTGGTATCAGTGGGAGGAATAGTGCCCCATCATTGGTATCAGTGGGAGGAATAGTGCCCCATCATTGGTATCAGTGGGAGGAATAGTGCCCCATCATTGGTATCAGTGGGAGGAATAGTGCCCCATCATTCGTTTCAGTGGTATGAATAGTGCCCCATCATCGGTATCAGTGGGAGGAATTGTGCCTCATCATTGGTGTCAGTGGGAGGAATAGTACCCCATCATTGGTGTCAGTGGGAGGAATAGTACCCCATCATTGGTGTCAGTGGGAGGTATTGTGCCCCATCATTCATTTCAGTGGAAGGAATACCTCATCATTGGTGTCAGTGGGAGGATTTCTGCCCCATCATTGGTGTAATTGGGCTCAATTTTTGGTGTCATTGGGAGGAATTGTGCCCCATCATTGCTGTCATCGGGAGGAATAGTGCCCCATCATTACTGTCATTGGGAGGAATTGTGCCCCGTCATTGCTGTTAGTGGGAGGAATTGTGCCCCATCATTCCTGTCATTAGGAGGAATTGTGCCCCATTATTCCTGTCATTAGGAGGAATTGTGCCCCATTATTCCTGTCATTGGGTGTAATTGTGCTCTATCATTGCTATCGTTGGGTGGAATTGTGCCCCATCATTCCTGTCATTAGGAGAATTGTGCCCCATCATTGCTGTCATTGGGAGGAATTGTGCCCCATCATTGGTGTAATTGGGCCCAATTTTTTGTGTCATTGGGAGGAGTTGTACCCCATCACTGCTGTCATTGGGAAGAATTGTGTCCCTTCACTGGTCTCAGTGGGGGGCAGAAGAATGTACCCCATCGTTGCTGTCATTGGGAGGAATTGTGCCCTATTATTGGTGCCAATGAGAGGAAATGTGCCCCATCATTGGTGTAATTGGGCCACATTCTTGCGCACACACACACACCAAGCCAGCTGGCTAATAGGAACTCCCTGATAGTATTGGATGTGGGCTCCAATCCAAAAATATAATTTTTTATGTTTTCAACGAGGTGGTTAAGGGTGAGAACTTAGGTCAGTGTTTTTCTGTTTTCTTTGTCCCCAGCATGGGCGTCTATAGGTAGGGGCAAGGGGGGTCAAGTGCCCGCCCCTTGAATAAGGGATTGAATCGGCACATTCAGCACAGTGACGTTGCTATGGGGGTGCGGGCAGCCAGCGGGGAGACACCATCAAGGTGCTGTCAAGCCCCCCATCAGTGTAGTGTTACTGCGGGCTCTTTTCCCTGCTCAGTGCAGCAGAGAACCCGGCGTCGCTGTAACAGGAGAAAGGCGAGCTGCAGGCTCACCCCCCCTTTCTCCTTTCAGGGAGAAGAGACAGCGGCTCTCACCAGTTTCCCCGCCCAGCTTCCTGCCTGCTCCGTTCCTTCCCCATTGGCCATAACTGAGGGCCAATCAAAGGAGACTAGGAGAGGAGAGCATCATGGGACATGTAGTCCTGAAGATTGGCAGCCCCATTTTCCACATGAAGGAGGCTACAGCTCGATCAAGAGAGAGATTGAGTGACTGCAGCCTGGAAAAAAGCAGAGGGAGTGAGTGCTACTGGGCAAAGAAAGAGGCGTATGAGGGCGGAAGCCAGAGAGAGAGCCACACTGCCCAGTGTCACCAGAGAGAGAGCCACGCTGCCCAGTATCACCAGAGAGAGAGCCACGCTACCTAGCGCCCCCAGGGAGAGAGCCACGCTGCCCAGTATCACCAGAGAGAGAGCCACGCTGCCCAGTATCACCAGAGAGAGAGCCACGCTGCCCAGGATCACCAGAGAGAGAGACACTCTACCCAGCGCCAGAGAGGGAGCCACACTACCAAGCGCAAGAGAGAGCCCGGCTACCCAGCACCACCAGAGAGAGAGCCAGGCTACCCAGTGCCAGAGAGAGCCACACTACCCAGCGCCACCAGAGAGAGCCATGCTGCCCAGTGGCATAGAGAGAGCCATGCTACCCAGCGCCACGAGAGAGAGCCACTCTACCCAGCACCAGAGAGAGCCATGCTACCCAGCGCCAGAGAGAGCCACACTACCCAGTGCTACCAGAGAGAGAGAGACACGCTACCCAGTGCCAGAGAGAGATACACGCTACCCAGCGCCACATGAAAGAACCATGGTACCCAGTGCCACCAGAAAGAGCCACGCTACCCAGCATCAGAGAGAGATACACGCTACCCAGTGCCACCAGAAAGAGCCATGGTACCCAGTGCCACCAGAAAGAGCCACGCTACCCGGCGCCATCAGAAAGAGACACACTACCCTGCGCCACCAGAGAGAGCCATGCTGCCCAGTGCCACCAGGGAGAGAGAGACTGAGCCACTGCCAGGGTACAGATATGCTACACTACTGACCAGAATCGCCCCCGGGAAACCCAGAGTGAGCGATCATCCAGCCGGAGGGATCACTACTGTAGTTTCGCTGGGTCTGGTAAGAGGGCCTGTTGACCATCATCCATTACTTATCCTACTGACTGTACTACGCCTGCAGTCTCTGACCATGACAATGTGATAATGACATTGTTGAAAAGGGGTGGCGCATGATTGACCCTAAAATGATGCCCCCCCGAAAAAAGTTCTGGGGGCGCCCATGGTTCCCAGTGGGGAGATCGCTTCTACCACACTTCCTGTCCAGACACAAGAAAGAAAGTAGGGGTCAACAAGAGCACAACTACCAACAAAAACCTGATAGGGATTCTAAACATCTTAATTCCACACAGGCTGTGTCCCCATTCAGAGAGATTCTCCATATTTTCTGTTCCAGCAGACAACAGGTGAAAGGAAATATCCACAATGGAGATACAGAAAGCAATGAAACCTGTCTGAGGTCCTAACCCTTCCCTACTTCATCGCTGCAAAAAAAAAAAAAGTGGCCTGGAGTTCTACCTTGTAGACTGCAGAATTGCTACAGAATATGGAACATCCTATGTAATACTATAGCACCCTCCTAGATAGATTGTTAGGATGTTAGGAAAAATTCTTTTCTTTTAGCTCCACTGTAATCACTGGAGCAGCTGTTTATTTCTTTGGGCTGTTCTGGATCCCACAGGCTGTAGGTTTTATTGCTTCCCATGCCTTCTAGAGGCTTCTAGAACATTGGGGCCTAGAAGAGTCAAACCGGTGGCTTGAATATTTATCGTGCTGCAGCCAATTCCTGGGGAGGTGTGTAAAGTAGGTGGCTGGAGGGGAACATAAATAGTCTGGGGTCTGCCCTTGGTCTTGTCCTGCTGGAGAAGTTCCCAGTCTCAGGGGCAAGCTTTCTGGATATTGCTTTAGTTCATTGAGATCCTAGCTGTGGAAATGCTGGGGGGGCCTATTGCTAATTTACTCTGGAGCCAACCAAGCAGTTTCACCCACGGATCTGGTATGGAGGAATCACTGGAAGTGTGTAGCTGTCCTATAGCACTGTGAGTATTAACTCCTTCCTTACTGAAGAATGTCTGGTGGAAGCTAGGAACTGAGTAGTTGTCTTGAAGCATAGAGATGTCTAAAGATAAGCTGTCCTAAAGAGACATTGTAAGAATAGACCTGAGCTCAAGATCCAAGTGACTGTGTGCTGTTTGAAGAATAAGTAACAGCATTTTTAAGACAGGTACTTAGTTTTGGCCATTCCTTTAAACCCGTGGCCTACAAGCCTGTTCAGAGAAGCCTACCTAGACAAGAGTGCCCACCTGTTACTATTCAACATGCCTTGAATATTCCATACCACCCTAACGCCAACGTCTTCCCAATTTCTTCAAGCAATACAATTTAAAAAGTCAAACCCTAGACTGTTTATTGAAGCCAGAGTGGAAGGACTGTTGCTGTGTGGCTGGTGGCCTTGTACTGTTTGTGAAAGAACCAGTTAACATCTGCAGCCCTCGTGAGGGTAGTGCTACAATACAAAAATAAAGTCCTATTACTTACCGAACGTGTTATGGAGAAATTTCAGCTCCTCATCATAGAGGGAGTCAGTGACATTGGTGATATTTATCCTTCCACGCTTCTTAGTATGATACAAGATGGCGAAGTTATACCTGGAGACCTCTTGACGAAACTTAGACATGTCGTTGGTTATGTACACAGGTCGGGCCTCTATCTTTGTTTGTTCACACATTCTCTTCTCAAGAAAATCTATCAGCCATTCATAATTCTGTTCGCTGTCTCTGGAGCAGATTGCCACCTTGTTTCGCCCCATCTGGAATAACCAACAGACATAAGTCATAATCCGATAACATGATAAGCAGTTTAATTGCTTGCATTTTATGGTTTACTCAACAATAATTCAGATCTCTGTTCATAGGATGTACGGGATCTTTAAGGTTGAATTTCAGGTACGAAAACTTTAATTTAAATACATTCCTTAATAGCCATAAGCGATAGAAATCTGCTTTGTGTGCACAAAATGCCTTTGCAAACCCAAATACTGTATTACCTTGTAAAAATAGCAGTGACATCATCCCCATGCTGTACATAGTCTGTGCAGAGAGGAGAGATGTGGGAGGGGTTCCTCAGGCTCCACCCACTGCAGGAGGGAGACTCGACCAGTAACCCTGCTCAAGGGGAAAGAGCAGCAGTGACCGGCAGGGCCAGGACAAGGGGTGGCCAGGAGGAGGAGGAGGTTGTGGTGGTATCATGTGAGGTGGGGGGGTCACCACATGGAGAGTTCCTACCTACAAGTGACTCCAGCTTCACTACTCCTGTCAGCTTAGTGCAAATGGAGACAAGCCAGATCTGGAGAGGAGAGAGCCGGGAGAAGGGGCGGGTTGTGCTCTCTCTCCCCTCCAGCTTCTTCTCCTGCCACTGCAGTTCTCCTGGATCAGGACTGCAGGGTCGTCACCTTGCAGTGTTTCTTTATCTTCCCTCATCCGCTTCCAGCAAAGAACATGGGTAGGGGGCGGGTAAACAGTAATACAAGTGTTTGGTGCAAGGAATTTAAACGCACAATCCAAATGGTATAACACTATACACAATAAAATCTGCTGATAATCCAGAATGTAATAAAAACTAAAAGTTTCAAGTCAAAAAGTCCATATTATGGTACACCAGTGGTGAATGATGGGGATGGTGTGTGAAGTCCACATACACGACAGCCTTCCGGTACGAGTGAAAACTAAGGTCCCAAAAGAGATACTGCAAAAAAACAAGGAAGACAGAGGCGCCTCTGGGTGCAGACTGTAAAAACAATTTTAATTAAAAAGGCAACAACATAGTTTGCACTCACATTTGAGATGAGAATATCAGGTGTTTAAAAAGTCCCAAGACTATCAAAAGAGGGGCTGTGAAGTCATCTCTCTCTGCCATGGATGCATCGTCAACCTGGTTTACAGGCGCTGGATGTAATGACAGCTGACAGCGAAGGGAGACACCAGAGCGAGGCTTGGGAAGCAAGCGTAGGTCCAGGCGAGGGCGGATGACGTCACACCATGTGCGACGCGTTTCTTGAGCCAGGTAGTCGTGAATGGCGTGACGGCTGCGCTCTTTCTTCAAGCTGATAGGCAGGGGGCTGGAGAACAATATATAGGGAGATGATGGGAGGAGGATGGGGTGGGAGATAGACGAAAAGGGAAAGAGAAGGGGTGGCTGAACAAGTGATGAGGGAAAAGAGGGGCGGGGAATGGGGGCAGAGGGAGGCGAAGGGAAGAGAGAGAAAATATAATCTGACCGAGAAGATTATTTTACAAGTGACGGGTGACACTGAATGACCATAGAAAAAGAGGAGAATAAGATAATAAAAAATAATAATAACGATGGGTAGAAGAGAAATGATAATGAATGGAAATTGGATGTATTGGGGATAGGACCGGAGATTATGGTTGTTTTGCTGAATGCTAATGACAGACATCTCGTGATGTCTAGTAGTGGAAAACAGATATCTATATATAAAAAAAAATATATATATATATATATATATATATATATATATATATATATATATATATTGAGAAAGAAAGCCTTTCAATAATGAAGAGGGGGGGGCATTATTTTGTAATGAAAGGAGGGGGAATAAATGAGGAATGGAAAAGTGAATGAAAAAGAATGTGGAAAAATGAATAGAAAAATTAAAGAAAAATTACAAATTAAAAAATTAAAAAATAGAAAAATTGAAAAATGAAAAATAAATAAAAAAAAATAAAAAATAGGAGATTAAATAATTAAAAAATGGATTAATTGGATAAACCAAGGGATGAAACCGGAATGAAAGGTCATTCTATGCTAGGTGGTATTAAACGTCATCACATGATGTTTAGTAATAGAGGTGGAAATGTATTATCAATATATAAAGTCAAGAATGAAAAGTTATATAAAACTAAAAAAGAAGGAATAGGAAAAGGAGGGGAAAGAAAACGGTGGAGGGGGGGGGGAGGGAGAAGGGGGTCGTGTAATATGTGTGGATATATATCTCAACACAAACAGGAATGGGTGTAATGTTAGATATGACCTATATGCAATTGGTGCATATACATCTGAGATATGGTATGGGGGGGGGGGGAAGAGAAGAGACCAAAGAATAGGAATGAAAAAAGATGGGTGGGAAGGGAAAGGGAAAACCAGATTACATCTCTTTGGCAAATTCAAACAACTCGAAATATTGATACAAACTGCCAATCAACAGTGGTGGACTCAATTTTTCCTTAAACAATATACGAATACTCATATTTCACCCAGAGGGCTCAGAATTCTGAAAGACAGTCCATCTTTTCTGGGTGCTGAGCACACCAAGGAGTGGGCTAGCCTTGCTGAGTTCTGCACTGCCAAGTGGATGCGGATTCTGATATCCCATAGAAAAAACAGGTCCAAAAAAACTGCATGACCAGATACATTCTATCATCAATGATATAAAAAGTTCATCCACTGTCATCCCCTACACCTGGTTGGATACACTTAAAAACAATACAACTAGTGATGAGGATGCCCTTGTTAGCACCAAAATGGGCAAATTCAAAAGAGATTTAGATGACTATAACTTTGATAGAATTTTCACATGGAACAAAAAAACGCACCACCCATTCCTACTCCACATGAGTCAGGACCTGTCATTCGCTCCTCATCCGCCAGTTGCCCTCCACCCCTTAGGAGCTTGTCATTTTTTTCCCCAGCTCGCCCTCCTCCTTTCATGAGCATAAAATTTAAAAAAAACCCTATACTTCTCCCATATCTCATGGAACATCTCACAAAGTTTTATTTCCTTCACATCTACACACTCACTCCCGTCCATCCCTAATCATTCTGCCCCATTACGGCAGAGCAACAGTAATAATAACAACAAAAAATACCCCAAAAAGTCTTTATATAAGAATAGAGAATTAATTACCTCTCTAAACCTATTTTACAACAGGAACAATTCAACATCCACTTCAATACCCAGTTTGCCAATGACCACTGATCTCTCCAGAATCACTACTGATCTTTCCAATCAATTCACTCCCCAAGTAGACACATCCGCTTCCAACTCAGAACCTCCTGCGATGGACATCTCTGGCAGTCAGACGGATCCATTCGTTGCAGCCCCTATTATCACTACATCTCACACCTCTGTTGATCCTGCTCCTCCTTCCCATTCCATATACTTTTTTAGTGACCAGTCCCCCTCCGGCAACCATATCACGAAAAAGAAACTCACAGAGAGGCTGTAGAGGGGGACAAACCAGACGAATATCATCACATACCGAACCCCCAAAAAAAACTGTAAAGATTTTTAATCTGTCCAACTACACTTTGTCCTCTGCCGACACAGCCCTTCTCAGTCATGGTTTCAATTTTGCCCCTAACAACAGACATCCGTTTCTGTTATTTAAGGATCTAAATTGTTATATCAGAAATCTAACCCTAAGAGACATTTCAATATGAAAAGAGATAAAGATTTACATTAGATCCCAATTTTACCCACTACCAACGCTTCAGCCACATCCCTGCTTGATGATTCAGATAACATCTCCGAAATCTATGATTGTGACGATGTCGAGATCCCTTGTTCAGATGATGATCTGTTCAAACTACTTACACAACATCTGGCTACATCTCCGCCTATCATCCACTCTGTATTCAAAAGTTTGCCACAAGGTTAGAAAAGTGGGGTATTGTATCGTTAATAGGTACCATCATCCTTTAAATGAATAAGGCAATGTTAGGTTGAAATAGAAAACAGCAAGGACCTCTCCAATTGGGTCCTGCCTCTTTCAAAAGTGTTAGGACTATTAAGGTACCAAAGGATATAGACAAGGGTATTATAAAAGTTGTTTAGTTTATTCAAAAATAAGATATTAAAAAGTCCCGCAAAGGACACAATATGAACCATAACATAATAATACAATCACAAATTAATTGTTACAGCAATGTTGACAATCAAATAATGCCCACACAGACACATGAAGGCAGGTATATCGTACTTCGCAGACGTGACCTCTACAGTGATTTCTATGGACAGTATCACTACAGGCTTCAGCCTATATGTGGATCGGTATCTACAACCTTTTAGTCCATCAACTTCACTCCTATATTCGGGATGGGACACATCTCCTGGAACTCCTTTCACCATACAGTTGGGAACAATCTTATTCATGGTTATTCTTGGACGTTTGTTCTCTATACACGTCCATCCCCACAGTTTTGGATCATGGCCCTTGAACACTTTCTTTCCACAGACTCATCCATCAACCCCCGCCAGGCCTCCTTCATACTAGAAGCCACCAAATTTTGCTTAACGCACAATTATTTCACATTAATGGAGACTTCTATTTGCAGCTTCAAGGGACGGCGATGGGGGCCAATTTTGCCCCCTCATACGCAAACCTGGCCATGGGGTACTGGGAAAATCAATACATTCATCACAATAACCCTTTTCAGCCAATATCATCTTCTTCGGAGATATATCGATGATATCATAATCATCTGGGATGGTCCCCTAGATGTGATTCACCCATTCATCACACATTGCAACAGTAACAACTATGGACTATCCTTTACACACGATAGTAGTCAGACTTCATTGGCTTTTCTTGATTTGGGACTCCGATGCGACAATTGTGAAATATATGCCAAGAATTACATCAAGCCCTCCAGTGGCGATTCATATCTCCACTTTAAAAGCTGTCATTATCCTCCGTGGATTAAAAACATTCCCAAAGGACAATTTTGTCGACTCAGACAAAATTGCACTAGAGATGTTGACTACGTGGAATCCAGTATCCATCTCAAAAACAAATTTTC